>NC_053488.1:67380109-67647262 GCF_015227805.2 Hirundo rustica
TGATAACTGTATTTTCTATCATATTGTCATTCTTTTTTTGTTGACAAGTTTCCTAGATTTTGATCTTGTACTGAAATGTTACTTTATCAGAAAAAGTTTATATTCTCATAGTAGTTACAGTGGCATTGTGCAGCATAATTTATGGGAGCAACTGTTGGATTGAAAAATGTGCCCGTAGTAGAAAAGGTATTTGGTAATCTGCTTGACTATCATCATGTATGTACTCAGGGCTCCAAGACAACAGATTGAAATCTCCTTTCTTTTTTCCTTTTATCAGAATAGTAGCACCAGCATTGCTGTTGTTGAGCTGAATCAGCATTTCTAGAATATGCCCATATTTTCAGTGAAGGGACTTACAGCTCTGGTGTTAGTATTCAAACAGGACAGAAGCCCAGCTTTAAAATGTCCAGGTTAAGAACATTACTCCAAAGCTTTTCCATGTAAGAATATATTGTTATGCTAGCAAGTCTCAAAAAAGTCCATTCTAATTAATATTCAAGAATACTTTGCCTTATTTGTATACTACATATATGTTACCAGCCAGGATCAACTTCCCAAAAGCATATTTCAAACCTAAAGAAGTTAAACATTGCAATAGGGAGAGTCTTTTCTGCATTTATTTCTTCCAAAAGAGAGAAGAATATGAATTTTCTGCTTGGCATTGCTGTCAGTGTAAGCTGCAGGATCATTAATGGCTTGTAGATAGAATTTTGTTATGCATAAATATTTTATTTCAACAGGATCATAAAAATAAAGATATTAAACTGTCCAGAAAACTGGAAGATTTGGGAGAAAGAGACATACTCTCTAGTACTTACTGATGTGCTTTACTACTTGCAATAATTCTATAGTCAGCACTATTTTTTTCTAAACTGTGTTTATTTTGATTCAATTCTAATTCAGATGTGCTCTTGTCACCGAGACACGCAAAGCAATCAAATGTAGATGAGAAATTTCACAGGGCAGAGAGGTTCCTCTGTGCCAGCTCAAGGCTGAGTCAGGGTGGAGAGAGAGCCTCCTTGTTTATTTCTTACTTTTTATACATTTGTGGGTCTGACTGAAGATTGGCTTTCAGAGTTTTCACCTCTCAAGCCAACTGGCCAGAGCAGCCGTCAGTTACAATTGTTTTCAGGTTAGAAATATACAAACAAAGGACAGAGAATGAAAAAACAAAGGATTTGTTTCTGTTACATATGTGGGAAAAAGGTAGAAACTGCTCCTAATATTGTACAGTTACCAAAGATCTGACTCCATTTTATGAAAATTCAAAAGGCTATAAAAAAATCAGAAAAACCAGGGTAACATCTCACCTTTTTAATTTTACAAAAAAGAAAAACAGAAAAAGAAAAATGAACAAATTTACAAAGGGAATATATACAAATTTAATCACTGTCTGTGGAGGAATCATCAGAGTGATCACTCGAGGATTCATCCACTTGGTGGCTTACAAGTTGATCACAGCTTCCACCTTGCCTGTTGGCCGAATTCTGCCTCTGTGGTCGCAGGTCAGGATGGACACACTTTGAAGGTAGCCAGCGTGTCCCAGTGTCCGTGGACACACACGCATGCCCTCGCCCCATAGCGATAAGGTCATAGGGTCCTTCCCATTGCTTGGTGACTAGATTTCGGACCCGTACCTTCGCTCGAGGCTGTTGCTCACCGTCCGAAGCCTGCAACGAGAGATGATGGTTCAAAATGACAGGATTATTTGAGTTCTGTGGCACTGTAAGGTGATTGATGGTGTACAAAGTCTTTGCCAACTGACTGTGCGGGGTTTCACCCTGCATTCCCCGTTTTTGTTTTTGAAGAACACGCTTGAGTGTACCATGATTGCGTTCTACAATTGCCTGTCCCGTCGGAGAATGAGGGATGCCAAAGTTATGTGACACACCCCGTGACTGTAGGAACTGCCGTACCTGCTGCAAGGCATAAGCAGGACCATTGTCAGTTTTCACAGCAGAAGGTATGCCAAGAACAGCAAAGGCCTGCCTCCAGTGGGCAATGACATCACGGGCTTTCTCTCCTGTGTGAGCAGAAGCCCACATTGCAGAGGAGAATGTGTCCACCGTGACATGCACATACTTGAGCCGGCCAAACTCGGTGACCTGGGTGACACCGGTCTGCCAAAGCTCCAAGGCTTTAAGGCCTCTGGGGTTAACCTCTGCCGGCAATGGCGCACCAAGGGCGTGACAGTCGTCACACGACTCGACAATTTCACGGGCCTTAGTGGCCGTCAGTTGGAACTGCTTCTGCAGCATATGCACATTTTGGTGGAAAAACCCATGCGATGCCTTGGCCTGCGAGAGCACGTCAGGCTGAGGGGCTACCCACGCTGGGTTAGCCAACTTGTCAGCCCTCACGTTACCTTCTGCTACAAATCCTGGCACATTAATGTGACTCCGTACATGCAGAACGTAGTATGGATGAACTCTGGCCTGAATTGCACACCACAGGACTTTCAGTAAATCAGACAAGGCAGGGTTATTGACCTTCAAAACTGAACAACCCAATAGCTGTGCGATGTCGGCAACATAGGTGGAGTCCGTGATCAAATTGAAAGGTTCCTGGGAAAATTTCTCAAATGCCATGACAGCAGCCTTTAGTTGAACCAGTTGGGCTGACCCATCCTCATGGCCTTCCAAAACCTGCCACTCAGATCCATCCTGCCAGGTAACAATGGCTTTTCCTGTTTTGCCCGAACCCTCAGTGAAGACGGTGGGTCCTTGCACTGGCTCTTGGCTATTTTTGGGTCGTAGAGAAAATTGAGTATTTTTTGCCACTTGCAATAGCTTGTGGCTAGGCAGATGGTCAGCAATCTGCCCTGAAAAACCCTCGAGAGCACTTTGCAGCGAAACATTGTTCACATAGCTCCAATCAAATTCCTCCCTCTGAACCAGGAGTATGATCTTTTAGGGATCTGCACCCATCAATTGCAAACAGCGTTGCTGGCGCTTGATTATCAAGCGCGCAATCAATTCAAACAGCGTCGTTGCCGTCTTATGCGGCTGATGAGGCAGGAAGACCCATTCCAAGATGTGCAGAGGATCAGTCCAATCATCATTCCATTGGCTGATGATACCTGTAGGATGTAAATCAGGAGTGGTAATGAACACAGTGACATCAATGGAAGGTTCAGTGCGGTACACCTGGCGAGCCGAAACAGCTTGCTGAACCTCCTCCAGCACTTTTTGTGCCTCAGGGGTCAATTCACAAGGTGACTTTAAATCAGTGTCCCCTTTCAACAACTCAAACAGGGGAGACAGCTGTGCTGTGGTCAGTCCCAAGTAAGGACGTAAAGAAGTGATAACACCTACCAGCTTCTGAGCGTCATTCAGTGTCTTCACCGATTGCACAAATTGCACCTCCTGGTGACGGATTGTCCGTTCCAGAAGTTTGACTCCCAAATATTTCCAGGGAGGTTGTTGTTGTACCTTTTCTGGAGCCACCTGCAGTCCATGTGAATGCAGTGCATTCAACAACTGAGGCTGTATCCTCAGCAGCTCATCCTGGGTGGGCGTAGCCACCAAAATGTCGTCCATATAATGATAGACATGAGCATCAGGAAACTCCTTGCGAACTCCAGACAAGGCACGGGCTGCATACCATTGGCATAACATTGACGAATTCTGCATGCCTTGAGGCAAAACTTTCCATTGATACCACTGTGTGGGTTCGGCATTATTTATTGTTTGTACTGTGAAGACATATTTTGGTCTGTCTTCGGGATGCAGAGGGATCATAAAAAAACAATCCTTCAGATCCACAATGAGGACCGGCCAGTCCGCAGGAAGCATGGTAGGTGATGGCATGCCCACCTGCAATGTCCCCATGCCTTCCATCATGGCATTGATCTTTCGGAGGTCTTGTAGCAACCTCCATTTCCCAGACTTCTTTTTGATACAAAAGACAGGAGTGTTCCAGGGACTGGTAGATGGTTCCAAATGCCCCTGACCCAACTGTTCCTGTACAAGTTCACGAAGGGCGACTAGCTTGTCATGAGGGAGGGGCCACTGGTTCTCCCAGATGGGTCTGTCCACCAGCCACCGTAAAGGAGGCGTGGGACACTCTGCGTCCTTCATCACAGTGGCCCCAATCAAAAATCCATTCCCAATCGCACCCCCCATGTGGCCAAAACATCCCTCCCCCAGAGGTTCTGAGCAATCTCAGTAACATGAGGCCAAATTATGGCTGTCTGTCCCTCCGGGTTCGTGATGGTCATGGGATTCTGGCTCATGTAGCATTGCTTCGTTCCTCCTAAGCCTGCGATCGATGCCTTTGCCAGGGTCAAAGGCCACTGCAGGGGCCAAGCAGCCAGGGAGAGAATGCTCACATCAGCCCCAGTATCTAGGAGGCCATGAAGGTGAATCTCCGACGGCGTGGCACCAACCATGGACACGGTACACAGCGTCTCAGGACGGTCTTTGGTCAGGACAGCAGTCCAGCGCACCTAAGGAGGCCCGGTAGAGCCGAAGCCGCCATCACCTCGCAACTGGTCCTCAGTTCTGGAAACAGAAGACTTAAAAGGAACAAGTTGAGCAATTTGTGTGCCTTTTGGGGTAGTCAGAGGGGGGATGGGTGTGGAGATCATTGTGTGAATCTGTCCCAAAAAATCTGCATCAATCAGTCCCAGGTGCACCATGATACCCTGAATGGTGGCACTGGACCTCCCCATCAGGAAAGCACTCATGCCATCACCCAAGGGACCAAAGGCATCCAGGGGAATCTTGTGTATTTTTTCCGAATCAATCACAACAGACTTGGTTGTGCAGACATCAACACCTGCTGAACCGTGGGTGCTGGCTGCAAGCCTGCTGAGCAGATCTCCATTGGTTGGGGCTGAGGCAGAGACATTGGTGTCGGCACGCGTCCGCCTTCGCGCTCCGCGTTGCGTTTCCTGAACTGCCCAACGGCTGACCATTCACATGCACCGTTGCCTTACACGCATTCGCAGCATGATTCGGCATTCCACATCATGCACAATAAAACAAGACAGCCGTAGGCTTCTGTGCCTTTCTGCCATGTTTCTTCCTGGCCCGAGCACCCCACTGTTACTACTGCACCCCCTGGGGAACGACCCAAGCAGGCTGCACAGCAGCAGCCACAGCCGGTTGCACGGCCGCAGGCACGGCCGGCTGGACCGCCGTAGCCACCGTCGGTTGGACAACCGTAGCCACAGCTGGCTGCACAGCTGTAGGCACAGCAACCATCTGTTGGCTGGAAGGGGTTACCCTTGCACAGGCCCCAACCATCTCCGACATGGATGGTTCCCCAGGAAGTGCCTCAATTATCCCCTTGCAAACAGCATTGCAGTTGCTTCGAGCAAGGGACTGAAGCATGAGCTTCCTTGCCGCAGGATCACTCACCTGCTTCTCAACCGCAGCAGTCAGCCATCCTGCAAAGCCCAGGAAGGACTCATCAACTCCCTGGATGATAGTTGCAAAGGATTGCTGTGGAGTAGCCAGCTGTAAGGTCTGAACCAGGGCTGCCATGCCTGTCTGCTGGCACTGCTCCTGGACCAAGGGCTCATAACCAGCCTGCCCTTCGGCCCTGGTATAATTGCCTGTTTCCATTAGCATATCGATATTAACCATATGCCTAGGATCACCCTGACCCAGTGTCCTATTCCGTTCCACCATTCTGACTGCCAACTGAGTCCATTTATTCTCAAAGAAGTCATATTCAACTGGTGGGAAAAGGGCCCGAGCCAAGCTCCGAATGTCAAAAGTCATCAAAAGACTGGCATTAAAATAACGGAGAACCTGCATCACCTTGGCTGAGCCCAAACCATATTTTCCGACTGCATCGCACAGTTCTGTCAAAGCCTGCTGAGCTAAGGGCTGATAGGTGTTATGAGTAGCACCCTGAAGGACAGGGAAGGCCTGAAGACCCTCAGATGAAGCACCAGCACCTGCCTTATCCTGCCCTGTGGACCCCACAGGGTCAGAGGCAGGCAGTCGGCTGGGGACTGGCTGAACACCAGACACTGCATGTCCAGCACCAGCATCAGCACCATCACTTAGTCCTTCAAACTTAGCTTTCACTTTCCCCCAGAACCGCCAGCGGTCTATCGGGCGTACGGTCACCTGACAGGGGGGTAGCGTCCAGGCTGTGGACGAAGAGCCAACAGCACGGGGCTCCTTACTCTTGTCAAAAACCGGCCGCATTCCGGCAGTGTCCCTGTTCATGCTGAACTTAGGCACCTCGCCGCCCGTAGCCGCCGCAACGCTAGCAGCGGGAGGCGGGGGCGGGGCCGGACCAGCCGCTGGCCCCCGGCCTGCTGCATCCTCAGCGGGGCTGGAGCCCTCACCAGCCGCCGGAGACCGGTCAGATGACTCCGCGGCGCACACACATCCCGGTGTAGCTGGGGACCTTGGGCTGCATTCAGGCGGATATGGTGACCGCACCTCCACCACTGCTGGGGCTGCGCCGCCCCCCGTCAGTAACCCGTTAGAACCAGCTGTACCAGAGTCCTTCCCCGCCCCGCAAACGCTGCCCGCGGCCGCAGCCCCTGTGGCTGGCGCGGGAAGCAGAGTGTCCGGGATCCCCCCAATAAGGGCCCCTGTGGTGGGGCAGAAGCCTGCAGGCACTGCCACCTCCGAGCCTCCCATGGGGGCGCCGTCCATCGAAGGACTGACTGGGACCCTGCCTCCGGCAGCGTCCCTGCCCCGTGCTGCCGCATCGGCAGGCGGCGACGGGGCAGAAGAGGCCAACGCACCCCCCTCCGGCCCTGGCCCGGGTTGTAGAGTGGGATGCGCCGCTTCACCCCACTCCATCGGTAAGTAATGGTCGTGTGGCAGAACAGACAGTGCACAGTGACCGAATCTTGGCCAAAAGAAAGCAGAGGCAGCATCCCGGGTCCGCCCCCCCGCCACCAACGCCGGAAAGGCATGGATAGGACGCGGCCCCGCTGATCCAAGTGCAGCTATTATCTGACTCATGTGAAATATGTTATAGCTCAAAGCTGATGAATACTGCAGTTCTAAAAAGCACTCCAGTTAATGATCAAACACTAGATCAGAAATCAAATATTTGAAGAATTTTTTGACACTCCAGGCTTTCCTATCTGGAAAGATTTATTTGTATTTGCATTATTAGACTGAAACATTAAAGTCCCAAGCTAATAACATAATTTCCTTGTAGGACAACAAGCGTTTTATGAACTACACAAAACTCTTATCAGACCCCACCATTTATTTTTATTATTTTTATTTATTGTTATAAATAAAATCGACCAGATTCGATTTATCAGAAATTTAGAATTTTATTGTGAGACAAAATATCTGTCTCAGAAAGCCACAATTAAAAGGACAGCGTCGAGCCCGGGATCGCCGCTGGGTGAACACAGATATCAGACTCTGCCAGTCTGTTACCCCCCCAAGTTCACAACTTCGGTCTCCAGCTGCCCCTTTTTATACACTGGATCGTGGAGTGAAGTCCGGGATTCTGACGGTCTTCCCTCCGAGGCGTCTTCATTAATCATGCAAGTCCCGGTATCGGGAGTTTGAATGGACCGGTAGGGTGGAACAATGCAGCTGATGGCTGGGCCCAAGTGTGTCGTGGATATGTTAATTTTCGACGGAGACGAGTAGAGATATCCATCTGAAGTGATTATCTTGGTCTCCGGACTTGTATCTCCGTTTTCCGTTGTCCTTTGTATCCTTTCAGGGATTCCCGGCAGCGATAGTTTCTAGGCCCCCTTTCTGGTAATTCCAATCATACTTTCCTCGTGTCCCTCCCGTGCTTCCCGAGTTGAGGAAATTCTTTTATTTTGGTTTTTCCATTTTACTTTTACCCATATTAGTTTGAACAAATCTTTAACACTCATATTTATACAGTGAACATCTACCCTTTATAATTTGATAACACGAATTAACTTTAGCACATATATCACAATCCTCCCTCTTCCAAATTCACCAATTTAATTCGTGTTCCGGTTATAGTCTTTTTTCTCTGTCAAGATAAAAAAGCCTCTTAACCATTATTCTGTTAACCTTTCCCCTGTTGTTTTACTCCAATATGTTCTTTCCATGTTTCCCTCCTGTATTTGGGTTTCAAATCTTTCTAACACCTGGGCAGCAGTACTCTTTTCCTCAGTTAGGTTCAAAATTTTCGAGGTAGCTTTGTTTTTGGCTAATCCCCCTGAGGCTAATTCAGGGTCCATAGGAAGGGCTGCTACTTGCATTCCCTGGACTACTGTGTGAATTAGCCTTATTAGGCAGGGTATTAGGCAGGGCAAGAATACTAATCCAGCTACAGAGCACAGGATAAAGAATCCCACCTTTTTCCACCAATCTCCTGCTCCAAATATTTGATCCCACCATGATGCTTTGAGTATCGAATTCCATTTCTGCACTGGGACATGTGCTACTTTCTTGATTTCTGCAGCCAAATCTCTGATAGTTTCTCCATAGTCATTTATTTCGATACAACACTCTGAGTCATTAAATTTTCCACAAACGCCCCCTTCTTCTGCTAATAAATAGTCTAAAGCTATTCTATTTTGGTACACGAAAGCTCTCATCTGTGAGTGCTGTCTGGCCAACAATTCCAAGGTGTCTGAGGTATGGTTAGACACTATTTCTACTACAGCTTGTAACCTAATTAGTCGGTTCAACAAGTATACTGGGGTTCTGTATCCCCAGCTCCCATCCTGTGCCCATGTGGCTGGACCATAGTATTCTATGATGCGCTCTGCAGGCCATTCTTCCTCTCCCCATTTCTGATTCCCTCCCACTTGTGGAAGTTCCTTCTTTACCTCTCGCTTTCTCCTGCTGAGGGTCTCATACAAAGGAGCCCCTAGTAAATTGCTGCCAGTTCTGGGGAGTGTAAAGAAAGAGGGTCTAATCATACCTAGGGTACAAGACCCCTTCCATCTCCGGGGTAGCTCACTATATGCTTTTTTCCCACAAATCCAATAAATTCCGCTGGGTGCTTTCCATTTAATATTTATATTTTCAGGCTTTTCCCAAAATTCTACCAACTCAGTTAGGGAGTAATAAGGGTTAGCGTTAGCTAGTTCATGCCAACAGAGTTCAATTTCCTCTACCCAACTACATTTCTCTTCCTTTTCCTTTCCCCAGTACCCATTAGGGGTTTCTGGTTGCCATATCTTGGATTTATTGTTGGAATTTACGGCTAGAGTGGATAGACAAGGAGTGTATCCCACTACATCATTGTAAACATTTCCTTCTCTGCTTATACAGATTGTCCCTATTACTCGTTCGTCTAGTGTCCATCCTCCTGGTCGGGTCAAAGTGTTTAAGATTTTGTTATCCCATTTTAGCAATTGTTCAGGAGTTAAACTCTCACCTTTCCAGGGCCATCTTTCTGCGGATTTTAATCCTCCACAGATCCAACAATTAGTTAGGCCTAATTCGGTAGCAATTTCTTGCACCAAATCCAGGAAAAGGTTTTTGCTGGAGGTAGCCAGGCTCCAATCATTAGATTGTTTTTCTAATTGTTCATATTGCTCACTTAGTGTCCTCATTCTTTCCTGCTCCATTCTTTTTTTCTTAGCCGCTAATTCCTGTCGTTTAAATTCTAAGGCTACCTTCTGTATCTTGTTCTCTGGGTCTAACCCTTCCTCATCTTTAGAAAAACAGAAAACCTTGTCCATCCTTAAACAAACCCTTTCATCATTTTCCCCCAACATATCGAGTAATATAGGTCCACTGGCTAAAGCAGCTGTTTGTAATTTCTCATTTTGTCCCACCCAATATGTTTTGCCATTCAGGGCACACATTTTCAGTTTCTTCTTATCATAACATAAGGGGTTAACTTGTAAATATCCTACAAAAGTACTTTCTCTTTTTCCTCCAATCCAGACAGTCTTGTTACATTCTTTGCAGGTGGGGATCAGAGGAAGACTGCTTACCTCCCTTCTCCTCCTAGATATTGCCATCGGGTGATTGGATCTGTTCAATTTAACCCCTTCATTCCATTTGTGATTCTCCCCCCTTTTTAGTGTAAACCAGTCTACTCGTACCCTGGATTCCAAAACTCCGTTCCTGGTAAAGTTTGAAGGAACCTTGGAGGGATTAGTTCCCTCCCCCATTCTCTCTTGGGGGTTGTGGAGGCCATTCATGGGGTACATGGCTCGACTCAGGATCACCAGGGTTACCCATAGACCTATCCCTCTGCTCAACCCTTCGCCCGTTGGGTTGCCACCAGCGGCGGGGTAAACCATCTTCCTGGCAGCAGGGATACTCTTCCGGGTCCCTGCCGGTGCTTCTCTGAGCGTATCGCCTCTTGTACTGTTCCCACCTAGTTCTTCTTATTTGATCTGCTCCACAGGGTACTTTCAACGTTCTCCTGCACTTAATTACGAGTGGATCCGCCCTTTTATTTAATCCTCCCCTTATCCCTTTAGTGAAATAGTGGAACCACTCAGGAGAATCCAATTCGAACAATCCCGATTCTGTGGCAACGTATAGGAATAGATTGGTAAGCCTGACTTCCTCCTCGTAACAAGGTACACACAAATTCCAAGGTCTAGCTCCCTGGACACAATGAGTCACCCAAACTTGCTCACAATACCCGCACTTAAAATGAACAAAAGGATAGCAGGGGCATCCTGCCTGGTTACAACTTATCCGATAAGCGCTGGTCATTGGGTGTCTCGATGGATTCTCAGCTTTAAATCTCCAGGCGCTGAGGTGATTTTCCACTGCGGAGAGCTGTTGTGTTGTTCCACCTTTTTCACTCGGGAGGAATGGGTCCAGCCTTTTTCTGCTGTTCTCACTGCAGTATCTGTAGTGAGGAGGACGAGGAAAGGTCCCTCCCAATGCGATGACAGCGGGGCTTCTTTCCACGCTCTGATCAGCACCCGATCACCCGGCTGGATTTTGTGGATAGCAAATCCCAGGGGGGTGCTTTGTGCTATCAGTCCGCATCTCCGTAGTTCCTGTAAATTTTTGTTAATCAAGACAATATAAGACTGGATCTGACAATCCTCTACCCGGGGGTGTCCAATTGGCATTCCATGCTCATAGGGCATTCCATATAGCATCTCGAATGGAGATAATCCCGAACCTGAATGAGGTTGCGTCCTAATATTTAGGAGGGCTAGAGGGAGGCATTTAATCCATGTCATTTTAGTCTCCAGCATAAGTTTTGATAACTGTGCTTTCAGAGTTTGATTCATTCTTTCTACCTGACCTGAACTTTGAGGATGCCAAGGTGTATGATATTCCCATCTGATTCCCAGGGCTTCTGCCAAGTTTCTTATGACCTTAGATGTAAAATGGGTTCCCTGATCTGAATCTATGGAATCAGGGATCCCATATCTGGGTATTATTTCCTCTAGTAACCTGCGTGCTACTGTTTGAGCTGTTGCCCTGGGGCTAGGGAATGCCTCTACCCAATGTGTTAATTGATCTACTATTACTAACAGGTATCTATATCTCCCTATTTTGGGTAACTCTGTGAAATCCACTTGTATTCTCCCAAAAGGGCGATATGCTAAGGGGCGTCCCCCCAATGCATTGTGCCTAACCCTTGACTTATTAATTTTCTGACACACTAAGCAACTCTGAACTTCCTGCTTTGCTAATTCAAAAATACCTTTGCATCCAAAGAACTTTAGAAATTGTTCTGCTAAAGCTTGAGTTCCCCAATGGGTTTGTGCATGTAATCTCTTCAATATGGTCCTGGCATAGGCCTTTGGAATCAATTCTCGACCGTCAGCCAATTCCCATTTCCCATTTACTAAAATACCCCCTATTTTCTTGAATTCCTCAATTTCTTTTTCTGTAGGACGGGGAGAAAATTCTCTGGGGTTTTCCGTTCTGCTCTCCGGGATGTCTAGGGTGAGGAGAGCTGCCTTTCTGGCCTCCTGATCAGCCAGATTATTGCCACGTATTCTGAATTGTAATCCAGCTTGATGACTTTTTACATATACTGCTGCAATAGCCTTGGGTTCCCTTACTGCCTTGAGGATTTGTCTTATCAAATCCTCATGTATTAAACCTTTCCCTCTGGTGTTTACTAGTCCTCTCTCTTCCCAAATTTTCCCAAAATATGTACTACCCCAAAAGCATATTTTGAGTCAGTAAAAATAGTCCCTATTTTTCCCTTAAGTTCTTTGAGAGCTTGTAATACAGCATACAATTCACATGCCTGGGCTGACCAAGAAGTACCCAAGGGGCCTGATTTGACTACTTTCCCAGTTTTCCCATCTATAATAGCATATCCTGATTTTCTTTTCCCTTCTATAACTCTGGCTGACCCATCTACGAACCATTTTTCCCCTTCTTCAAGTTCCTCGTCCTCCAGATCCTCTCTAATCTTTGTCTGTAATTCTATTAGGTCCGTACAATTATGTATAGGCTCAGATGATGCTTCCCCAGACAGGAACCCAACAGGGTTACTTGCTTGTGTTGTTTTTAATTCTAATTCTGGAGCATGGAGAAGGATGGCCTCATATTTCAAAAGCCTTGCATCCGTGAGCCATTTCTCAGCTTTTTGTTGCAAAACAGTTCTTACATTATGTGGGGTATAAACTGTAATGGGAGCCCCAAAAGTAATCGTTTTGGCTTCTTCTACTAATAAGGCTACAGCTACTATTGCCTGTAAACATGTAGGCCACCCCCTGCTTACAGGGTCCAATAGCTTGGAAAGGTAACCTACAGTTTTTTTATCTCCAGCCCATTCTTGTGTCAACACCCCATGTGCTGTGTGGTTCCCTACATTTACAAATAATTGGAATTTCTTATTTATATCAGGGAGGCTTAATACTGGGGCAGTTACCAAAGCACCCTTTAATTGTTCCAGTTCTTTATCATCCTGTTCAGTCCATTTTATCTTTTCTGCAGTTAGTTTTTCATACAAAAATTTAGCCTTTTCACTATACCCTTCTATCCATTGTCTACAGTATCCTAACAGCCCCAATAGCTGACGTACTTGTCTTTTGGTTCTAGGGGGAGGCAATTCTATAATCCCAGCTACTCTTGCAGGATCTAATTTCTTTTTCCCTTTTACCAGCCAATGCCCTAGATATTTCACCCCTGATTCGGTGAACTGTAACTTTTGTTTTGCTACCTTTAATCCCTTTTCCCCTAGAAAGTTCAATAAATCAATGGTATATTCTCTTACATTTTCCTCCGTTTCACCAGCCACCAATAGGTCATCTACATACTGTAAGATCTTTGTCCCTTTCCTAGGGGAGAACTGACTTAATAATTGTTCTAATGCTTGTCCAAATAAATTTGGGGAGTCCACAAATCCTTGGGGAAGGGAGGCCCATCTTAACTGTTGTTTCCTATTAGTGTCTGGATCCTCCCATTGAAATGCAAAAAAAGTCCCTGCTGCCTTCAGCTAAAGGGCAGGTCCAGAATGCATCCTTTAGATCTATAACACTATACCAAGTATCCTCCGGGGATATCCTATTCAGAAGGGTGTAGGGGTTAGCCACTACAGGGAACCGGGTTCTTGTTCTTTCATTTATGGCTCTTAAATCCTGCACTAACCTATAATTCCCATCTGCCTTTTTAATAGCCAGAATTGGGGTATTATGCCTGGACATACACGGCTCCAAAATGCCCTTCCTTATTAAATCCTCTATTATAGGTTTCAGTCCCCGTCTCCCTTCTAAAGGGATTGGGTACTGCCTGATCCTTATGGGATCTTCAGGCCTCTCAATTTCAATTGAAATGGGTTCCATAACCAATTTCCCAGCTTCTTTCCCTGTATGCCATACCTTGGGGTTAATTTTGTCCTCATCTTCACGGGTTAGTTTATATATGCTAACCATTATCTGTGAATTCCTTACAAGGAGGTTAATACCCAGTGCAACAATCAGGTCCCTACCCAGCAGGTTGTAATCAGCTTCTTCTACTAACAACATGTCCCCCAAGCAAATTTTATTCTCTGATTCAATTTCCACATTCTTTACAATGGGGACCTTAAACGGTTCCCCTTTAGCTCCTATAACCACCATAGATTCTTTGCTTATTTGGCACCCTGGGGGCAACTGTTTAAATGTACTTTTCTCAGCCCCAGAATCTACTAAAAAATCCATTTTTGTTCCTTTAGGTCCTATCTTCAATGTTATCAAGGGCTCCCCCGATGTTATGGACCCCAAAAGATAAAGCCCCTGACGTCCCTAGTCCTCCTGAAACATCTTTTCGTCCCTTATCCTCTTTGGACAATCCCTTTTCATGTGTCCTTTTTTCTTACAATAAAAACATTCCAACCCCTCCATTCGATTCCCTGAGGTTCCTTTCTGCGGACGTATTGGTCCCTTCGGTGGCGCTTTCCTTAAGGGTTTCTCCGAAGCTTGCGGGCGTTCCTGTTTCTAGGCTTCCCTTACAGCAGCTACTAATACCCTAGCCTGTATTTTCTGTTTTTCCTCATCCCTTCTCATATAGATTTTCTGGGCTTCCTGCAGCAATTCCTGTAGTCCCTTCTCCTGCCATCCCTCGATCTTCTCCAGCTTTTTCCTGATGTCCTCCCACGATTTTGCTACAAACTGGGTTTTCAACAGTACCTCCCCCACGGGAGAATCGGGGTCTGTCCCTGAATATATCTGGAGGCTTTTTCTCAATCTTTCTAACCATTTGGTGGGAGTCTCATCTTTCCCCTGACATTCCCCGAAAACCTTACTCAGCTTTTGTCCCCAGGGCACGGCCTCTCTGATTCCCTGGATGATGATGTTCCTCATATCAGTCATACTTCTCCTACCCTCCTCGGTCTGAGCATTCCATCGGGGATCTTGGCTTGGCCATTTCTGATCTCCGGGAGTGCTCTGAGGGTTTCTCCGTTCCCATTCCCTTATCCCCGCTTGTCTGATCATTTCTCTTTCTTCCGTATTGAACAAAGACCTGAGAATGGCTGTGAGATCCTCATATGAATAGATGCTAGTTCCCAAAAACTCGTCTAGCCTTTCGGAGACCCCTAAAGGGTCATCCATAAGCTTCCTCATCTCCTTTTTGAAGGCTCTTACATCACTGGTATTAATCGGGACGTTTACGTACCCGATAATTCCCGGAGCGGTGGGTATTTCCCTTAGGGGGAGAAGATTAGCCTTTTCACCCTCCCCTTCACTCTCCACCTCATTCATTCTCTTTAGCTGTCTCCTGGTCCTCCTAGCGGGAGGGGTGTGTTTTGCTTCTGCCCAACCCTGCTGTGTGTTTGCAGGAGAATTAAAGAAAGCCGCCAAATCTAAATCAGGCAGCAGGTCATCCCGTGTTGGTGCAGGGGTGTGTGTACTTTGTGTCCTCCCTCCCAGTGGCTGAGGGGCTTGTACAGGTTCTAGCGGGGGAGGGAGCCCAACCGGTGGGAACGGGGCCCTGATTGTGATTCTAGCGGAGGGGCAGATGGAAGATACGGAGGCATAGGAATTCCTCGTCCTAAAGGAGGTCCTAATCTCCCAGGGTTTTGCGGATTATTCTGCTCTGGGAGGGGAGGGGGCAAGGGCACGATGTAAGGTGGGGGTAAATTGTCTAAGGGTTCCCATTTATCCCCTGAGACAGCGGTAGGGTTTTCTATCTTCATGGGTAACAGCCTCGCATCTATTTTTCCCCAGACCCCAGCATATTCCTGTTCCTCCGCATTTCCCTTCTCTCTGACATAAAGCACCAGTGCCTTACATATCCATTCCTCAAATGTTCAAACACGGGCCAAGTTACGTGATCCCGTATTTCCACCCCTCCCCACACTTCTATGCAATAGTGTATCATCTGGTTCTTGGATTTTCTTTCCCTTATGGGACATTCTTCCCAATGTTCTAACATCCATCCCAGCGGGCTCTCAACTGGGATTTCGGGGATTCCTTTACCGGTTCCCCGTTTTGTTTTTCTTAAATTCCTTTTCCTGGTTCTGCTTTTTGTTTGCCCCATGGTGTGGGTTTACCAGATACTTGCCCTTTGTGGGTGATCGCTCCCCCCCCCGGGGTTTCTCTGGTGTGTGTGAGCTCTCCCTTCTCCTTACTTCCTCCCCGGACCATTCCTGGTCCAAGGCTGAAAGGTTTACCAGTCCCCGGAACTCTTGTAAGGACGTAACCTTCCCTTTCAGCCTTCCTGTGACCGATCCCCCCTTTCCAAAAACTCCCCGAGTTTTCAGGGCTTAACGTGTGAGGTGCGTTTTACCCCTGAAACTTTCACTTCCCCCACAACTGACCACGCCCCTCGCGGGACAATGGAACTGCGATTTTGGGGTCCCACTCGCTTCGTGATAAAATCACGTCTCACTCACACGCTCGGTCACCCCCACTCAACCACGCAATACTTACGATCCTTTTCCTGCGTGGGTTCTTCGTGCACGTAGATTTTTATGAGTAGATCTCTTCGCCGTGGCTCCGGAGGTTCTGCTTCCAAAGAAAAACCTCCCCGAGTTCCCTGAGAGCTCTGACCTCGCCTATCTCCCTTTTAAGTGTGGCTTTTGCGGTTTCTGTTCGTCGTGTGGTTGATCGGTTCCACCCGGCTACCCCAGCTCTGCCAGGCCGCTGAATTCAGCAGGGCGCCTCCTGGTCAGAGACGGGGGTCCCACGGGGGTCCCGGTATCACTCCAATCACGTTGGGGTCACCAGAATTGTTATAAATAAAATCGACCAGATTCGATTTATCAGAAATTCAGAATTTTATTGTGAGACAAAATATCCATCTCAGAAAGCCACAATTAAAAGGACAGCGTCGAGCCCGGGATCGCCGCTGGGTGAACACAGATATCAGACTCTGCCAGTCTGTTACCCCCCCAAGTTCACAACTTCGGTCTCCAGCCACCCCTTTTTATACACTGGATCGTGGAGTGAAGTCCGGGATTCTGACGGTCTTCCCTCCGAGGCGTCTTCATTAATCATGCAAGTCCCGGTATCGGGAGTTTGAATGGACCGGTAGGGTGGAACAATGCAGCTGATGGCTGGGCCCAAGTGTGTCGTGGATATGTTAATTTTCGACGGAGACGAGTAGAGATATCCATCTGAAGCGATTATCTTGGTCTCCGGACTTGTATCTCCGTTTTCCGTTGTCCTTTGTATCCTTTCAGGGATTCCCGGCAGCGATAGTTTCTAGGCCCCCTTTCTGGTAATTCCAATCATACTTTCCTCGTGTCCCTCCCGTGCTTCCCGAGTTGAGGAAATTCTTTTATTTTGGTTTTTCCATTTTACTTTTACCCATATTAGTTTGAACAAATCTTTAACACTCATATTGATACAGTGAACATCTACCCTTCATAATTTGATAACACGAATTAACTTTAGCACATATATCACATTTATATATACATTTATAAACATCTCAGCCTGTCACAGTCCTAAGTACAGACTTTTAAAAACTTCTCTAATGCCTGTATTTGGATTTTTTCTCTTTAAAATAAAAGTGCTCTATGCACATTACTATTCTAGATGTCAGACTAGTAAACATACTTGAGATCTACATTTACTGAATCAATGGCAAAGCCCTGGATTTCACCCAAAGCTGCAAAGTTTTTAAATAGAATATAAAGATCAAAGAATGTAGTTTCAGCTTTTAAAATATTTTTAGATTTTAAAAGAATTCAAGTAAAAAAACACATACAATTTAAGAAAATATGGAAGCATAATTCTAGTATAGAAATGAACATATGTATTTAAGCCATGTTTTAATTTCTTTGAATACATGTTGAATATATAACCACCTTTTTCATCTCACTAAAATCTGGATTAAACAATTTCAATTCAGACGGAATGAAATTTTTTTTTTAATTAACAATGCCAACAACATCTCTCTTGTAGATAGAAGTAAATAGAGTTTTATGAATTAATTAGTAACTAACTATTTTTTACACTATAAAGGAATTTGGCAGTGATATAAAACCCTCACAGGTCCTTGTATAGGAAGCCAGCAAACTAAAGAACATCTTCCAAAAAATATACAGAATATAAAGACTAGTTGTTTTTTCCTGCTACTTCTCAGTTTAAGGAATCCAGCATCACTCTGCCAAGCAATGAAAGGTATTAAAAAAATATAGGTCACTGCATTGTCATTCAGAAGTGTGATATATGTCCTAAAGTTAATTCGTGTTAAGCAATATGATATGTAATTGATTCACTGTAAAATGGAATAATATACCATGTAAAATTGATCTACTTTAAGTTTGGTTTAAGATTAGTAAACCTAAAGGTGTGTATAGGGTTAACTGAGACTAAAACTTCACCGAGGGACACGAGGAATTCCTGCCAGGAACCTCTTTGGAAGACACAAAAGGACAGAAAAGGGAGATGGGTGCCCTGACAACCGAATGATTAAATCAGATCGATATCTTATCTATTCTGGCCCGACGTTAACATTTCCAAACCTTCTCTGGACACGGAAATCATGACATTGTTCTGCTTCGAGAATCCATTCAATGGACCCCAGACATGATCATGAATATCTAATAAAGCTACCACGAAGCAAGATTCTTACGGTCTCAGCTCGCTCTCAGCAGAAGACTGTACAAAAACCAGCGGTGTTGGACGCAGTTTGTGAACAGAGTGGGTGACAGGCTGACAGAGTCTGTTACCACGTTCACCCAGTGCCGAAATCCCAGGATTCGACGCTGTCCCTTTTAATTGTGGCTACCGGAGACTGTGTTTAAGTCTCAAAATAAAATTCTAAACTTTGATTTACTGAATTTGGCTTGGTGATTTATTACAGAAGCATGCACAATAAATAATATTTTAAAAAGAAACTGAGCACAGAATATCAGTCTGAAACATTGAGATAGAAAAGTATTCAAAGAATTTGTTTATGTGGGAAAGCAGAATGAAAGAATTGATATTTGAGCTGACAGCTCTTGAAAATCTAAAGTTGATCTCAGACAAGTATTATGAAAATTAGTAGAAAGTTGTCTTGATTTGAAAAAGACAGGTATCTGCTAGGGAGAGGCAGGCCTCTCTAGGAATGAGGAATTCAACTCCTTCCCTCTGTGTTATTATCATTTGGAAGATTAAAAAAACCACTTTTCAGTCAGAGCTATGGGGAAAGGAATAACAGTCCTTTACTAGTAAATATAACAGGACAGACAAACAACAACAGCAATTATAATAATAGTAAGACAGAACCAAGAACCCCGAGGGCAAACGGTGGAAACTCCGGTGCTTATGGCCGGAAGCGGTGGGTTGTCCCGGCAGGCAGGGGGGTGTCCTGGCAGGCGAAGTGAGCAGTGCCTGAGAACCCACAGCGGCTGGACACGGGCTGACCCAAAATCCAGCAGGGCAGGTGAAAAAACTCCAAATTCCTGGGCGCTCCAACAGATAGAATTCTCAGGACCGAATCCCTCCGTTAACCGTGGAATCCACACAGCTACCAGCCGCTTGACCGTCCTCATCCCGGAAAAACCGAGAGCCGAAAAACAACCCCCCCCTCCCCCCCACCTCAGCTCCGGGGAGCCTTTTCTTCCCCGTAAACTAAGCGATCAACTCCCTTTTGTCCGGGTCAAGCACCCTTTAACTATCAATATTTAATCTCCTAGCAACTTATGGGGGGAAAAGTTCCACAGGAAAACTTAACCCCCAACAAAAGTAGAGACCGTGTCGGCATTTTACACATTTTCCGGTAAATAATGTCTAAGAAAAATCAATTTTGGAGCAACAGATAATGTATTCTTCCTGGATAAAATCTTAAATATTAACTCAAATAAGCAATTTTTTTTCTGGTTTGCACAAGACACACAAAAACCACTATGCTGTATTGCTTATTAGAACAGAGATGCCTCAAATTTTTTTTCAGGAAGAAGGAGACTCCTATCACTAAGTAAGCTGTGGGTCTTCAGATTGTAACTGAGTCTTGTTTACAATCACACCATCATAAATTACTGTCTTCATGTTCACATTCAAGGACTTCTTCCTCAGGATTGTTCTGCTGACTGCCTTCATTCTCCCCCAATATGGAATCTGAGGAAGAAAGAGAGATTAGGGAGAGAGTAAGCAAGAAATTTGGTTAAGAGATCTTTGTAAGACAAAACAAAAGATAACTTGAAGTTTTAATTTTATCACTTCACTACAAACAGAAGTACGAATGAGATTTAGCTTCGCTGTCAAGTGCCTTTGGCTTTGCAGGTTAGACACACTCAACCACACCTCTACCTTAGAGTGCTGCATGGGCAGGCAAAACCTTAACAGGTAAGAAAAAAGTGAAAGCTCCTATAACACAGAAAATAGCGATTTTCCATCAATATATGGCATCTGATTTCCCTTAGTGACAAGGTAACTCAGCTAGTTGATCAAAGGAAGTCAGCTGATGTAATCTTTTTGGATTTCAGTAAAGCTTTTGATACCGTCTCTCTAGGTATCCTTCTGGAGGAAATGTACAGCACATAGTTGGATAAACAAATTATGTGATGGGTGAACAACTGGCTTACAGGTCAGGCACAAAGGGTTACAGTGAATGGGGTGACATCAGACTGGTGACATCTCACTACTAGGATTCCACAGGGATCCATCCTCAGCTCTCTGCTCTTCTACATCATAAATGATCTGGACACAGAACTGAAAGAGATACTAATAAGTTTGATGATGATACAAAACTGGTCACTTGAAGGCAGGGAGACCCTTCAGAGAGACCTCAACAAATTGGGCATCTGGGAAATCACCAACCATATGAACTTCAGTGAGGGACAGTGCCAGATTCCATACCTGGGATGCAGCAACGCTGGGCGTACAGACAGACTGGGGAATGAGATGCTGGAAAGCAGTGCCGTAGAAAGGGACCTGGGAGTCCTGTTTAATGGAAAGTTGAACATGAGCCAGTAGTGCCCTTGCAGTCAGGAGGGCTACTCATGTCTTGGAGGACATCAGGCACAGCATCACAGCCAGGCAAGGGAGGGGATAGTCCCGCTCTGCTGTGCACTGGGGCAGTCTCACTTCCAGTGCTGGGGGCAGTTTTGGGTGCCAAAACATAAGGCGTTAGGCTATTAGTATCCAGAGGAGAGCAATGAAGATTGAAGGGCCTTAAGGGGAAGCCGTGTGAGGAGTGGCTGGCGTCACTTGGTCTGTTCAGCCTGGAGAAGAGGAGACTGAGGGGAGACCTCACTGCAGTTACAACTTCCTTGTGAGGGGAAGACAAGCAGCAGACACTGATCTCTTCTCTGTGGTGACACTGACAGGATCCAAGGGAATGGCCTGAAGTTGTGTCAGGGCAGGTTTAGACTAGATATCAGGAAAAGGTTCTTCCCCCAAAGGGTGGTTGGATACTGGAACAGGGTTCCCAAGGAAGTGGTCACAACACCAAACCTGACAGAACTCAAGTGTTTAGACAACACTGTCAGGTACATGGTGTGACTCTTGGGGATCATGCTGTGCAGGATCAGAAGCTGGACTCAATAATCCTTGTGTGTTGCTCTGTGTTATTTTCTTTCATATTGTATTTCATTTTTATATTAGGTTTTATAATGTTTGTTCTGTACCCCCCTGTTCTCCTGGAAAATATAATATCCCGAAGTTTGTCCCTGCCCTTCTCCCAGCTCATGTAATCCAACCCTGTTCCACTTCCACCCTATCCCTGATTGGGTAGTGGCCTGTCCCCGCCTTTAGCCCCTTCTCTGGATATAAGCCAAAGCCACAGATGGCTTGTGCTCTTGGTTCAGGCGGTCAGACGGGGCAAGGGTCTGGAGCAGCACTACAGAAGAAAGACTGAGTAAAGCCCAGGTTTCACCCTCGGATCAAGTGCAGACCTTCCTCTGCCATTGAAGGGGACTTGCTCTCTCATGCTAAGGGAGAGGTTCTTGGCCACCTCCTGGCTTTTGGGACTCTGAGGAAACTCCTTCCAAGTGTGGTTTGTCTCTTGAGCTAGCTGGGGTGAGAGCGGAGCCGGGAGCTCCATGAGAGAGACAAGCCACACTCGTGGATCACTTCTACCTTGGCCTTTTCTGTGATCCTGCAATTAATATTTTTAGTTGATTTAGTGCAATACTTGAGGCAACGAAGTTGAAAGAGGAATTCTGTTGTTCTGACATTCCACACCAGATTTTCAGAAGCAAGAATTCAGTATTATAAAAACTGATATCATAGTCTGTTGTAGGTGCACTAAATAGTTAATTTTTGTTATTAGATTGCACTGGGTGGTTTATCATATTTGTACACAAAAATAGTTTTGTTACATTTTGCACATGGTATGTTCTATACCACCTCTGAGTTCGGGTGTTGGTATCCTCTGGTTGGTCCCTCCTTACGCTCCCGCGCCCAGGTTGTTTCCCATTGGTTGTGGTTCCTCTCCCTGCCTCTTTCCGCCCTGGGTTTAAAAATCCCCACGAAAAAATCTCCTCCTCTTTCTTTTCCTCTTGGGCTGTGAATTCTACAATAAACCTGTGGGACCTTGGTCCAGAGGAAGAAAAAGAGCATCTCTGTCTTTTACCTTGAGTCCTTATAGCAAAACTGTATACCACAGGGCTGTATTTTTAAAGAAAACTCAGTTCAAAACTCATCTGTAAGTCATCTTCTTGAAAAGTTTTAAAAATCAATGGGAACAAGGTCCCCTGACATCATTATAGAAGCTATTCCTGTTTTTATTCAACTGCTTTTCTGCACTACTTTTCTTATTCCTGTATTTCTCTTTAATTTTCTGTTTATTTTCACTGTCTCTGTTATGGTTATCCTCTCGTCCCTCCTGTGTGTTTGTGAATAAACTGTAAAAACACAGTTCTTAAATGATCACTGATAATGACACTTTCAATTAACATGCATTAAGTGTCTCAAAAGACAGAAAATTACATGACAAATAGTTATTTGTGTTTTTCTTAATGGCTCCAGTCCTAGGTTTGATCCAGGACATACTTCCAAATGTATGTATGTGGTTCTATTTAACCAGGAGGTACTTGCTTACAGGATAGCAGACAGAAGCTATCAGGACCATTTACTCTGGTCATTAAAAAATTCCTTACATCACAATAGCACTTAAAAATTAAAAAGCACAGAATAAAGAGCCTATCACTGCTACCATGATATTCTTGCCTGAACATGTTAGTATTTTGGTTTTGTGTAACTCTTGTCTACCTATCTTTCATGGTGCAGGTCAATGTATGCTTTAAAAGCTGTTTGTTTTGTGTGGGTTTTTTTGTTTTGTTTCTTTGTTTGTTTGTTTGTTTTTGTTTTGTTTTGTTTTTTCCCCCAGAAGTTAATTGATCTTTGTCTATGTGAGTGAGCTGGTTCCTAATACAGACAGCCTGCAGAAGGAAATTGCTCCAATTGCTTGAAAAGACTAAAAAATCAGACAAGACAAACTGCAGCCTAGAATATCTGGCAGAAAGCCTATTAGTGTTGAAAAGATTCACAAATAAATTTCTTGCATAACATACGCTCTCTTCATTTCTGTCATGGAACCCACTGTCCTGAAACAAAAGTTGAAGCTTTACTTTTTTCCCTCTACACAACTTGTCAGAGATTTTAAAAGTTAAATACATTATTTATTCTATATGAAATATAATTAACTAGCATTCCTACTGCTTCTTGAAGTAAGCTTCCTTTTCATTCATTGATTTCCTCAGCATGGGACCTCAGACCACCATTAGATACACTTCATCTCAGCAACTGTTGTACATTTCATGCACAAGATTATGAAGGAAGGGGAAAACAATTCTATTCTTTCTGTAAGGCACTGCCTTTAGTTGAATTTTTGTCTCTGGATATATACAGCTCTTTAGTGACACAGATGAGGTGGACTTTTATTCAAATCTGCCACAAACTGGCTCAGGATACAAACAAATCAAGCCAAGCAGGTACTAGCCAAGAAATTGTATACTGTGTGCTAGAAAATGGTTTTGTTTTCGTAGAAAAAGTTTTTTCTCAGCAGCAGTTGACAACCTATGAGTATGTTCAAACTATTCATATACAAGAGTACAACTCAAACTTCATACCAATAGCAGTGCAGTGGTTTCATTAAAGAAAAGCTAAGGCATTTCTAAGACACTCTGAGTGTCATTCATCTTCTAAGGTTAGCCTCTCCCATGACTAAATTTTAAGTCTGTAAAGTTCTTTGCGCATTAAGGATCAGTTCTAGCTTTATGAGAATAAAGAGACTTTAAAGTACTGACTGCACTGATTTGGAGCACAGTCCTATTCTGTACAGTATTTAAATGCAGGATTTGTTCCGGCTGAATTAATTCCAGTGCCTTATAACTTTGTTGAGGTAAGGCCGAAGAACACTTTAAGAACCCTCAAGGATTTATGCAAATCAGCTAATCTCACAATATAACAAGAAGCTTAATTACATATGAAGCATTTACAGACTATTTTGCAAGCTTTAAGACTTTCGCCTCTAAACCTATCAGTCCAAAAAAAATATGGAGGAAAGATGTTCCAAAATCCTTCACAAAACTGAAGTAAAGAAGGCTAAATAATGATTACATAATCCATCTGAAATAGGTACACCTGCAGGGGAAATAGATGAAGATTTTTACCTTGAAATATGAATATGTAACTGTAGGAAATATGAAACATGTAATTTTCTTTACCCATTGCTTTTTCTAAAGAGAGAAGGAATCAGTAGAACTTAAGAATTCCTCTTCCATGGGGAATATTGAGAGGGGAAATACTTAGAGACATATTCAAATGATTTCTGTAGCATCACAGTCTACTATAAATTCTTTGAGGATCCATGTCCATATTTACCCCTCCCTGACACAATCTTTGTAATCTTAAATAATTAATCTGGCAGCTTTTCACTCCAAATCTGGTAATTAGCTGGATACAGTAACCAGACAGAAATTTCAGCGATTGCACAACCAAATTAGTTTGCTATAAACTTTTGAGTGTCAGATTAAACCGGCAATATAGTTTTGTTGTTTTGTGCTGATGAGCATTAGAGAGAACTGGAAAGGCTGCTGTATACATGAGAATGAAACCAAACGCTGGGCCAGCCTGGAATGCAAAGTGGAACACATACTGACACAGATTTGCTCAGAGTAAAATCCCAATGGCATCAATTTATGCCAAGGTAAAACAGGATGAAGAGTCTGTGGCTAGATATTCTTATTTTTCCAATTTACCTGTATAAAAAGAAAATAAACTCTAATAGTTCTGGAGCAAGAGCCTATGCACTGGACCATGCAGGTCCACCGACTATGCGTGACAGTTCCAGTACAAAGAAGTGTTCCAGCTCATCTATGCCTAATGAAAATGTAAGACTTACCCAGCATAATTAGCTGTCAGGTTATTCACCCGTCTGCAAGGAAGTCAGTGTGACAAGGGAACAAGCAGCTATCTCACTGACAGCTGGAGTCACATCATAGCAAGAGATTCAGGGGCTTGATTTCACAGTCAGATCAGAGATAAGGAAGCTTCAGAGTCATATACCGAGGATATGTCAGTCTCTGTTAATAGTACATTCAGCTATCACACTTGCATTCATGCACAAACTCTTCAGTGTTGAGAATAATGTGATTTAACCCCAGCTGGTAACAGCTGCTTGATCACACCCCGCAGCTGAGACTGGAGAGAGAATTGGAGGGGTAAAACTGAGAAAACTCATGGGTTAGGATAAAACAATTTAAAAGGGAAAGAAAAGCTGCACACAAAAGCAAAGCAAGATAAAGAATTCATTCACTGCTTCCCATGGGCAGACAGGTGTTCATCTGCCTTCAGAAGAGCAGGGCCCTATCACATGTTACAGTCGCTTTAGAAGTCAAACGCCATAACTTTCAATGTCCACCCTTCCTTCTTTTCCCCCCACCTTTATTTGTTGAGCATGATGCCACATGGCATGTAACATCTCTTGGATCAGTTGAGGTCAGTAGTCCCAGCCATGTGTTCTCAAAAGCAACAGAGGTTTACTCTATTGATGTGATGGGCATGACCTTTGGGGGGCAGTGAGTCAGCCAAGAAAGAAAGAGAGGTAGAAAAGAGAAAATGAAAGGCAAAGAAGGTAACCCTCCAAAGAAGTCAGAATGACAAGCACTTGGGTTGGAGGAACCACAAAGACCAGTAAAGGCTGTGGCCTGTGTGGCTGGGGAGCAGCCGTGCTGCCAGGTGCCTGGTGGTCCCAGTGGACAACAAGCTTGGGGTCCAGGAGTCCATAAGGGCTGGTTAGTTTTTAAGAAATTACTTTGAGAATCTCAGGAGCAGGGAATTCCCCTGTGTAGGAGGTGAAGCAAGCAGGCCAGATGCCCATCTTTGCTAAACAGGGCAGTCCTTGAAGAGCTCCAGAGGAAAAATATTTATATGGTCTCTGGAAGCAAGGCAGGAATACAACAATGATGTGGATCATGAGGGGAGAAGACACAAAAGGCCAAAGCTCAGTTAGAGTTGTAGGTGGCCAGTGTTATGTCTGAAAACAGGGAGGGTTTTTCCAGTATAGTAACTGTTAGAAAGGTTCCAAAGGAATGATTGGAGCTATGCTTTTTGATAATTGTTACCTGAAAAAGAGGGATGAAACTATATAGAATCATATATTCATATGGTTTGTGTTGGAAAGGACCTTAAAGATTGTCTAGTTCTAAGCCTTCTGCCACTTTTCACTAGACCAGATTTCTCAGACTCTGCCTTGCCTTGAACACTTCCAGGGATGGGGCATCCATAGCTTCTCTGGGCAATATTTTCAAGCACCTTGCCACACTCACAGTAGAGAATTTCTTCCTAGTATCTGATCTAAACCCACTGGCTTTCAATTTAAAGCTATTCCCTTTTGTCCTATTTGCCCTTGTCAAAAGTCCCTTTCCAGATCTCTTGTAAGCCCCCTCTAGGTACTTGAAAGGCTACAAGGCTCTGCAGCCTTCTCTTCTCCAGGCCTGTCTTCATAGGAGAGACATTCAAAAAACAAACCAAACAACAAAGGTATCACCAGAAAAAGGCTATGAGAAGTGAGCTTGAAGTCAGACTAAACTTCTTCCCATAGAAGCCCCAAATCAAGTAGGACCAGAAGTAACTCTGATGCTTATGTCTGAAATGAGCATTGTGTAAGGACAACCTCACTACCCAGTTTAGATGGAAAAGGTAGCCTAACTGTAGAGGAGGAACAACTCACCCATCTCAAAGTCCAGACTGCTGCTGCTTGGTTGGCCCCATAGCCAAGGTAATTTAAAAACAGCTCTAATGCCTTGACACAAGGGACAAGTCTCTAAAAATATAGATACCCAGTCATAGTTACAAATCCCTTTCCTAGTCTGCTTTGGTGGCAGTGTAGGGAGCTTATGGCAAAGTTTGGAACTAGAGCTATTGATTTTATCTTTTACTGGAAAACAAGGCAAGAAACAATGAAGTATGCTGTTGTGACACTTTCAGTCTGTCATGGGAGACAAAGGTACAAGCTTAATGAGGAATAAAATAAATGTGAAAATTACTTAAGCTCTAATAATTGACACAAAACCAGGTCAAGGAAAAGGTTTAAAACTTTTCAAATAAAAATTGAATTTTGACTGAATTAGCCAATTAATTCAAGATTATTTAAGCATCAGTTGCTAAAAGGCTTAATAATTAAGTAATAAGTATGTATCTGTTGCATTTAGACTACTGTTCATCCAACCATGTGTCATAAAGCTGTAATTCAATTGGGACGTTTCAGTGACAAAAGATACAGGCACACACAGCCCAAGTAATATGATAATGTCACCAGTACACATGGGTGGAACTGAAAATGAACATCACTGCTGACGTATAAGACCTCTTTGTTTTTCCCATGAGCTTGGTATTCTGTCTCCAGCAATGGATGATCCCTGAGCTTTAAAGAGTGACAGAAACATCTGCGAGATGAACCTATCTGTTCTGCAGTAGTCTCCTATTATGTTTTTTGTTTCCCCCCATTGTTAACATTAAGAAGTACCTATTTCTGGTCAAGTTATGCCTATCCTCAGCAGCCCTGGTGGGAGTAAGCACAAAGTGTTCTAAGATCTTATGCCTGTAAGAAGTTTGTTACAAGCATTAAATTGCAAGCATCGTAATAGTATTAATGCACTTGAGGAGTCAGGGGAGGATGGTGAAATAAGGGTAACAATAGGGATGTTATCCTTTAGAAATTTTAATTACTTCTTAACAGTGCCAATTACACAGTCCTACACAGCTGTGGTTTCAGAGGGTTTCTGTGGTATTTTTGTTGCCTGTTTTCCTATGGTAGCCTTGATTACTATTTAGAGGGACCAGGCTGTTCTGATGAAGGGCACATGATAACTCTTGCAGCGTCCTGATCTTTCTTCTTAATCTATACTCGGAAGTAGGAAGTAACTTTGAGCTGAGCAGCGTTATGTGGTTTTGGTGTTTGAATATTGATCTTCAAAAAGGTTCTAAAATATTTTTAGTTTGCTACTAATGTAATTATGGTGTTTTTCTTCTACACAGTAAAACCACAAAAAGATAGCATTATGGAAAACTACCCCTGTTGATCACTCCTTTTATTATTGTCTGTAACTTATCCTCCTCCTTAATTGTCTTTTTTTTTTTTACTTTTTTTAACTTTATTTTATTTTATACAATTTTATTTTATACAATTTTTATCAGTCTTGAAAATGCAAATTTTCAGAAAATACTTGTGCAAAGGGATTTGATGGAAATTCTGATAATGACCTAATCTAGTCATGTGGGTAAATGCCACACTAGAGAATCTTTACACTGTAATTTGAGAAACTGTATTAAATCATGTAAGAGTATTGGTAGTTCAGTCCTTCAGAGGCAAGTGGTTGTTGTATCAGGGGAATAAGGAAATGACATGTAGATGCTTATGTGTATAGGGGATGGAAGAGTGCAATTGTCTGAAAAGAATTAGATACTCATGTAGAGAAATAATTCAATTATATTCTATTTTTGTACCAAAGAATCCCAACCCCAAAAAATTAAAATAAAGAAAATTAGTAATCCTATTACTTACTGTCATACTGGTCAGAAATTTCCTATAAATTTCTTGCTATTCTTTCAATGCAAAATATATTTCTACCAAAAAGAAGAAAAGTATGTGTTGTGGTTTTAAAAAGGCTGAATATTAAGCACCATACAGCTCTTAACTCAACCCTCCCTCTACTCCAATCCTGGTGGAATTGGGAGGAGAATCAAAGCAAAACTTATACGTTGAGATAAGAACTGTTTAATAATTGAAAACTAAGTAAAATACAGTAATAGAGGTAAATAATAATAATGATATAAAAAGGAGAAACAAGTGATTCACAACTGTTTACTGCCCATTGACTGATGCCAGACACCTCTTCCCAAACCTAGATACCCCACACTTTTAGGTAACTCCCCCCATTTTATATACCAGGCTGAACATTCTATGTATGGTATGGATTATCCCTTTGATTAGTTCAGGCCATCTATCCCAGCTTCTTCAGTGTACTTCCTCACTGGAAGAACAAAAAATAGGACAGATAGATAGATAGATAGATAGATAGATAGATAGATAGATAGATAGATCAATCAATCCCCCCTTGACTTAGGATACACAGGACTTACCAAAACCACAAAAACATCACTGTTGCCAGCGCCATTCTTATTCCAATCCAAAACATAGCACTGTAACAGCTACTGAGAAGAAATTAATTCTATCCTAGCTGAAACCAGAACAGTTTGATACTGTCAAAGCTTGAAAATCAAGACAAAATATTATTACTTTTGGGTTAACTAAGGTGCATTAAAGGTACATGATATTTTTTACAAACCAATCTCTGAAAGACTGAGCTGTGACAACTATCCCACGGTGTCCTCAGAAGCATCATCAAAATACTTGCTCGTTTGTGAGCTATCTATTGTTTTTGGAGGCACGCAGCTAAATCTTTCTTATGTTCTGGGATCCAAGTACTACCTCTGTGAAGTTTTCTGTCATTTATTTCTTTATTTTTAGTGAACTAAATCTCACTAGCTGATGGTTCAATTTCATAATGCAAAGGCAAAAAATTCATGCCTTCCTTCTTCCTTCTTCCTTCTTCCTTCTTCCTTCTTCCTTCTTCCTTCTTCCTTCTTCCTTCTTCCTTCTTCCTTCTTCCTTCTTCCTTCTTCCTTCTTCCTTCTTCCTTCTTCCTTCTTCCTTCTTCCTTCTTCCTTCTTCCTTCTTCCTTCTTTTCTATCTCTCATTGTCTCCTTCCCTTGCTCCCTCCCTCCGTCTCTCTCCCCCCCCTCCCTCCCCTTTTCTTTCCCTCACTCTTTCTCACACCTTTTAATGAAAGTCTGATTTGGGAAATGATGGCACTCATACACTCACAGAAAATGTCTTGTTACATCTGAAGGGATGATGCCAATCAATCACTGTGCTGTGGTAACACCAAAGTAATAGCTCTACACAGATTCAAATACCTTCACAGTATTTAAGTAGTGTAAACAATGGAAGTGCTAATCATCCTCCTAATCAGGGAATAAACTGTGAAGATATTTAATGGCTCAAGGTTCACTCAGGAAGCCTGTCATGAATTCGGGACTTGATGTAAAGTTTCCTTAGCCTTTTAGTGCAAAACTTGGAGAAAAGCCATGCTCTCTTTCTAAACCGCAATGGGTAGAAACAAAGTTGCACCATATTATAACTCAATCTTTCTTCCTTGCCTTGATAACTTCGTAACAACATTATACAACTCCATGAAACTTGAAGGTTTTGTTGCCATGCTTACTTTTTTTGGAGTTTTTGCTGAGTGAACATCATTTCCTAATACATTTACTTGTTTGGGTGCAGACTGACCTTTCGTTATGTGCAAAATATTGAAAGTGTTGAGATTGACTTTACCTACAGGTAAAGTTCTTAAAAAATTCACTGTGCCTTTGTGAGCTGCACAGGTCCATCACAAAATTCTGTCCTTGGTACCCCTCCCTCTTCTCTCTGTCCATCTGATTTTATTCATGCTAGCTTACAGGATCATGTATACTCACCAGACATAAGTTTTTAACTAATATATTGTAGCAAGTGACAAGACCTTTTTCAGGAAATTTATTAAATGGAGGAAAAAGTTGTGTGTTACTTCAGATTACAAATATTCTGCAACCAATAGTAATTTTTTTATACTGGAAGCACATTCAGATCAAAATAAACAACTTGCATTATTTTCCTTTCCTTCACACCCACGGCCTTTGTTTACAGACTGATTGAGAAGTCTGATCCTGTAAAGTGCGGCACTCATATATCTCTACTGGCTGCAGCATACGCAGAATCAAGGAAAATTAATCCTTTAATTCCCTAATGTTTCAGGAAGGCTCACTTCTCAGGTAAATGAGTGTTACTCTGATAGCTGAATTGCTAAGAACTAGTGTCTGATGTAGATAGAAGTCACCTCTACAGTTTACCCCATTCTTCAATGTTTAAATGCATATAGCTACCCACTACTTCGGTGAGTGTATTTTTTTTCTTGTTTAGTACCTAAAAAAGAAAAAACACTCCCCAAAATAGTGGGTAGCCATATGCATTTAAACACTGTGGGTAGTTTCAGTGTTCGGCTTGACAGAAACATTTTTGTTGGACAGCAAAGAAGATAAAAATAGTGTATTTCTAAAACAGCAAAATGGACCTAGTATGTGGACGAAATTGTGCAGAAGAGGAATCTATAAATCTGCTTCAGAAACTTCGGTGAGCATTGTGGAAACCACAATCATGCTGCTTTTTTTTTTTTTTTTTTTCCTGTGTGTCAAAATGTAGCTATGAGTACTTCATCTTCTTGACAAAATCACCTTTTATAAGTAATTTTTCATCAAAACTGTATGAGTGGTAGTTGATCAGTGCAAATTACTTTGCCATTAATATCATAACTGGCATTTTTCTTTCCTTTTCAGTACTAAAACTGCTTTGGGAGGCAGTGTAGAGGAACCTGGATGAATCAATAAGTGATTAAGGCCAATTTTACAGAGATGCATGCATTTGCAAAAGTTCCATTGGTTCCTTTTTTAACTTGAATGATTTTCAACAATGAAAGAAACATTTGTCAGAGTCGGAAAGAAATTACACACACAAAAAAAAATCTAAAATGTGAGCCAAAATGCCTTTGGAAATAAAGACAAAAAAAGCTTTATTTCCACAAAGGAATCCTTCAAGGGAATTTTGCATGTTTTTTGCTCAGAGAATGTGGTGCTGAGGGGTAACATACACACACACACACACACACACACACACACACAAAAATAAATTTAAAAAAAAAATTATCCAGTACTTTTTGGCATTACAGAAGTATTTAGTTCCCCACAAAACTGGAATTGTGTCCCAATACCAAAACTACCTGACAACTTTCCTTTTGTCAGGCCCAAAATTCTACAATTTAATTACACTGGTCCTTCTCTTTGCAGAATTCTCAAATTGTAAGAATTACTATATTTAGCATTTTGGTGAAAAGACTATTCCAAAATTTATTTAATCAACAGGCTATCTATTTAATCTATCAAACTTCTTCCACAGAAGAAGGACAGTAATCCCAGTGGTGTAAAGATTAGGATTATTAATAGAATAAAGCTTTTAAATATAATCTGTTGGAATATATGATGACTTCTGAGAACATGGCAATGTAAAAGAGTAAGATTTCTCTTTTTCTCCGAAGTTAGCGGGGATTATTTTAGAGGTTAAGAGCATCAACTTTGGTCTGACTGCCTAACCAATCATGTGTTGACAGAACACCATAAACTGCATTGTTCAGGTAAATACTGTGGTGGATTTCAGGGGTGGAATGGTGAGTCTTGTTATGAACTGTGATGTTTTTCTAGTCATACAACCCTGAAAATTTGTGTTAAAAGGGAAGCACCTGGATTGCCTTTTTCACAGTGAAGGAGGATTGATAGAAATGAAGGGTAGTGGATTGTTTTGAATGCTATATCTGGATCAACTTGTGTCAAAGTCACAGTAAAATTTTAATTTAATTTTTAAAATGTGTTTCATAAAACTTCTAAGACTGAATGATGAAAGAGGCAATTCTGGCATGCAAAATGTTTAGGGAAGCAGTTAAATGCAACTTTTGAAGCTTGATTGATTAGGCAAATATTAACGTTAGAAAATGCAAAATGTTAAACTGAAAATATAATCACATTTACTGCATATATTCCATACGAGGTTTTATTTGTTGGGTTTTGTTTGTTTGTTTGTTTTTTCCTTGCTCTATTTCACTGTAAAATTCATCTCAGTCTATCTTGACTGGTCACTAATGGGAGAATTTATGGAAAGGAATGATACTGAGTTAGAATCTAGAGGTTTAGGTGTTACAGCTGCATTAGTTGGGAAGGGAAGGAGCAGGAAGGCATGGGAAGGGAAGGGAAGGGAAGGGAAGGGAAGGGAAGGGAAGGGAAGGGAAGGGAAGGGAAGGGAAGGGAAGGGAAGGGAAGGGAAGGGAAGGGAAGGGAAGGGAAGGGAAGGGAAGGGAAGGGAAGGGAAAAGTCTACCCACAGATACATTTTTCATATGTTCAGAATAAGTGGCCTTAGTGGCTATTTGTTATTTATTGATATTTTTATTTCCAGAGACTACTTTTTTTTTTTTCCATTACTAATTTTTGCCTTCATTTCACCCATAATGCTGAGTCTAAAGAAACATTAACTAGAAATTTCCTGCTGAGCTATGCAATATCAACTATTATATTAACTGCGCAAGGCAATTTTTAGTGTTGCTAAAAGTGCCATGGAAACACGGCCCCTAGAAATGGCTTTGACTTTAGAGACACAGAGAGGATACGAATGCTTTGTTCGGAGGTGAGTTGTTGATCTGACTCATTAATTGGAATTTATAATACTTTATTAAATGTGCCAATGAAAACAAAGCACTTGAAGCTGCACAAAGCACTGCCTATCATGCTATTCCACTCCTGTTGTTCTTACATTAATTCAGTGCTAGAAGTGACCCTATCAAGCATTCAATTCTTCTTGTGATCCCGGAGCAAGAAGAGTAACTCCAGTGCTTTCTTGAAAGTTGTGCTTGCTTGAAAGTTGCAATTCATCTCACTTGACCTCAGTGTGAGTCACGCCGTGATCAATCATTCTCACCTTTCGTAGTGCCTATAGCAAGGAGCTGTGGTCTCCCTTGCTGCTGTCTTGAGGCTTTACATTCTTTTCCCACCACTTGGTTTTCATGATCAATAAAATTAATGCTGTCTTCTCTTTCACTCTTCTCCTGTAGAGCTCTTTATAGCACTAGCCTTAGACTGTTTTCCCTTTCCTGACTCTCATGTCCTCTGTTACTGGCTGCAGTCTAGATAATGCCTCATGTCATGGATAAGGCGGCTCTGAATTTTCTGGTTCATTCTCCAGTGCTTCCACTGTCCTTGTGCTGTGCTGCTCTGTGTCTCAAACATAGCTGCTGGTAGTGGTCTGCTGTGCTGCTTACCCTGGGTCCAAGCAGTAATTCTTTTCATGCTGCATCTCTTTTCCTATTGATTGCCATTTAATTCCTCTGTGGTAGTGGAGTTTATTACCCCTAATTTGTTTCAAACCCCTAACTCTTACAATTAACGTGAACTCTTCTTTCTCAGCCCCTCAAAATGGCTCCACCTATTCAACAGCCCCTGAACAGAGTTGATGTTGATGCTGTGGTTACTCTTCCTCCATTGCAGGCTTTATCTGATGTCATGTTCTCCTTTAGTCATTCTGCCATCATATACATAAACAGGGTCACAAAGGTTTGAGGAGGCCGGGTTAAATATTTTCCAGAGAAATGCCACCAAATTACTATCAATCCTTTCTCTTCCATAGCCAAATGGTCACCATCATTGCTTGTCCTCTCATTAGCTGCTTCATGGTCTTCCCTTTTCTGGAGGCTGCCTGTCAAAGGGGTTAAGTGTCTTCCAGTTTTACAGAGGAGCAGGCACACTGGAAACTGCAATAAAACTGGGTCTGACTGAGCATAGATGATGGAAATTAACTTTGGATATTAAAAAACAAAGAAAAGAGGTCTAAGGATAGTATGAATAATAATTATGGAAAAGTTTCTTGCAAAAGGAAATTCCCACTAATTTCAGTCAAATGTACAGCTGTCTTTCAGCTTATAATTATATATCACACCTCTCATAATAGTCGTGCTGAGTCAATTTGTAGCGGGATTCAGACATAGCTTTTTAAAAGCATGTGGGTGTTGCTAGGAAAATTAATCCACGAACACCAGAGGTTTATGTCCAAAAAGGAGACAGGGAGTCCATTTACTTTATTTGAATAAAGGGAGAGGCCATGGGGCATTTCCACTGGGGTCTCTCAGTTTTTCGGAGGATGCAGCCTCCTTTTTATCCTAATTTCCCGGCCACATTTCCCTCTCTCTTTCCCCACTGGCTGAGTTACTTGAAAGCTACAGACTTCCCAAAATGCCTAAGACCTAAGATTCCCCTTTTAATGCAACCCCCCCCTAATTTTTAATTATTATGGGATTTATGGGTTTTCCCCATTGTTGCGTTCATCTTTCAATATTCAATTTCATTTACAAACAAGGCAAGTATCTTCTTTTCCATTCATCAATCAGAAGATTCCTTCCCATTGTTTCTCTTATCTCTCAGTGCTAGTTTTATCTACCAGCAGACCCAGGGCTTGTTTGTAAAGACAAATCTTGTCATTCCTCTCAGTGTCTTCTCTCCAATACAATTAAAATTCTACTATTTATCATTTTGCATCTTTTGAATTGTCTGGATACCCTCCCACCAGGTATTAAAAATACATGAACAGTAGTTTCCTTTTCATATTATTTTGAGGGATTTTCTAATTTTTTACAGTGGACAGTTTGCTATAAATATGAGTAACATTTTAATTACTATTTTAGTAACACCGGTTTATTTACAGCCTTGAAAAATGTCTCCAGACAGCTAGGAGAAGCATTGCATGTTTATTTTCTTTCTTGCAGTTTTGTAATTTTTTTTTTTTTTTTTTTTTTTTTTTTTTTACTCTATGAACTTATACTGTAATAAAAAGTCTCCAAAGAAATACCAATACAGTTTTAAGCTTATTATGTTCTTTCAAAACAAGTATCTTCTTATAACTTGCATTTTTATTTAATTTGCTAAGAACAGTGGATTTTGCAACAGAAACACTGTGAATTTGCACAGTCAGTTACTGTACCAACAATATGGAAAGGAGCGTAAGGCAATTGAACATTAAATTTCAGGAAAGAATTGTTACTGTTGGCACATATGTTTAATACCTTGATATTGTAATAAGAGCATTGATGCTCAATTTGCCTGGAGTTCACTGACCTAAGTTTCCACATAAGATATTCAGAAATATAGTAAATTTGCAACATGTTAGTTCAATCTGTTATGCTGCCTGACTGAAAAATGAGTTTATTTCTGCATTTGGTATTTACTGTCCAATTATGCAAATGAGGAAAGACCTAAGTCCAAATAGAACAAGTGAGTGTATTTGTTTGCTTTGAATAAAGGTGCAATTCTAAGATTTTTGGTTTTATCATGAAATGATTAAGAGATTTTTGTGATTAGTCTGAGATGTCATGTTACCATAGTTCTAATAAAATATGGCACATTCCAAATTTCATTATGGTTGATATCACGCCAGAAAGAAAAATTAAATTCCTAATGAATAGTTAGAATACTTCTTGAGGACATCCTAACTTAAATATTCACCTTTCTTTCTCTTCACACAATTAAGAAAAAACCCAACAGCATTAACTTCTGATCAGATTTTTAAAACTCATTCATGTGATTTTGAGGGAAGAGGATGAGGGAATGGGTATTAATGGGAAAATCATATGTTTACCGGATGGGATTTGATTTTGAGTTCCCTGTGAACTGAAAAAAAATGGGTTAGTGTTTGATATTTAACAGGATTTTCAACCCAACTTTGAAGTTCTTCCCATAATCAGATTTATACTGTTAATCTTTTTCTGAACAGAAGACTGAAAAAAGTGTGGCTTGATCAGTCACTGTAGATAACTTCATGACAGTTGTGTTTAAAAAGCTAAAACAAGTTTAAAGTCAAAACAACATGGAATTTAGGCCAGATGGTTGCTTTCTGGGATTTTAAAGGTCAGAATGACACATCTGCCTAGGCAAATGATGCTCATTAAATAGGAGATTTTATCCTATATTTACATTAAACAAACATTCAGAAAATTGCCAGAATATAAATGTTTCAATTGTGGCATGTACTGGCAAAATTTCCTTAATTTAAGGGGCAAGCCAAATACTTCTTTTAAATGCTGCCGGTTGAAGACAAATGTGAAGACATAAAAGCTTATAAAAACTTATATTTAAGGCTGGCCAATTACCATTGCTCTACAAGGACAATTTGAATAGGGGACATGGTTGATTTCCTTTATACCTACCCTATTCTGTTCCGGAAGTGCATTCTGGCACTGAAGGATCAGATAATTATTTGAGTTGCAAAAGGCATTTAAGATCATTGAACCAAACATAGCACTGAGAAGTCCACCACTAAAACATGTCCCTGAGTACCACATTTACATGTCTTTTAAGTACCATCAGGGATGGTGACTCAAGATCGCTGGAACAGGCTGCTCAGGGAAATCATGGGGTCTCCCTGCCTGGAGGCATCTGAAATCCATGTGGACAGGTTCCAGTGTAACCTGCTCTAGGTGACCCTGCCTTGTCAGGGGTGTTTTACTGGATGATTTCCAGAGGTCCCTTCCAAAAGTAGCAATACTGTGATTCTGTGATTGTGTGAAGGCTGGGGAGATGGAAGTCCTCTTCAACCTCAACAAGATTGTAGGTGATACCGAGTCAAGGGGTGCAACGGTCACACCTGAGGGACAGGATGTCAGCCAGAGGGAAGACATACCATCCAGAAAGACCTGGACAAGGTGGAGAGGCACATCCATGTGACTCTCATGACATTTGTAATATATGTCCTAAAGTTAATTCGTGTTGAACAATAAATAATGTCATTGAATACATCTTGTAACAAGATTTTAGTTGAAATGGAGTTTAAAATCTATAAACCAAAAAGTGTATTCAGGGTTAACCGGGATGACAGCTGCACAGGGGAGACACGATTGCTGCCGGGAACCTTGCAAAGGCAACACAAAAGGACGGAAACAGGAGATGGGTGCTCTGATTATCCCCTGATTGTATCAGATCACTATCTTATCTGTTCCGGCCCGATGTTACCATCTCCAAAAACTTCTCCAGACACGGCCATAAGGACATTGTTCTGCCTTCGAGAAACTATTCATCAGACCCCGGACATGGACATGAATATCTAATGAAGCTACCTCAAGGCACGAGTCTCACGGTCTCAGCTGGTCCCCAGCGAGCGACTGTATAAAAATCCACAGCTTGGAGACCCAAATTGTGAACTTGGGGGGTGACACACTAGCTCAGTGTGTTGCCGCGTTCACCCAGCACTGATCCCGGGCTCGACGCTGTCCTTTTAATTGTGGCTGTCCGAGACTGTCATTTTGTCTCTCAATAAAATTCCAAAATTTTGATTTATCGAATTTGGTCGATCGTATGTATTGCAACATTCAATAATGCCAAGGTGCTGCATCTGCATCAGAGCAACCCCTGCTGTCAACACAGGCTGGTGATGAACAGATGGAGAGCAGTGAGAAGGACTGAGGGGTGCTGGTGGGTGAGGCTGGACATGACCCAGACATTGAGATTCTCAGTCCAAAAAGCTAAATGTGTACTGGGCTGCATCCAAAGCAGTGTGGGCAGCAGGAGAGGGAGGGGATTCTGCCCCTCTGCTCTGCTGAAGCCCCACCTGGAACCCTGCGTCCAGCTCTGGGGTCCCATCATATGAAGGACATTAACCTATTGCAGTGAGTCAAGAAGAGGGCCACAAAAAAACTGAGGCATCTGGAGCACCTCTCTTATGAACACATGCTGAGTGAAATAGAATTGTTCAGCTTGGAGAAGAGAAGGCTCCAGGAACACCTTATTACAGGCTTTCTGTACTTATAGGGGGCTTATAAGAAAGAGGGGGACAAACTCTTAATAGGACCTGTACCAATAAGGCCAATGGTAATGATTTTAAAATAAAGAGCGCAAGTTCAGACTAGATATAAGGAAGACATTTTTTACAATAACTGTGGTGACACAAAGAAATGGGTAGTCCAGAAAGGTGGCACATGCTCCATCCCTGCAAAAATTTAAGGTCAGGTAGGAAGATGCTTTAACAATCTGATCTAGTGGCAGATATCCCAGATCATTTCATGGGTATTGGACTATATGACCGTTAATATCCCTTCCAGCTGAAGCCATTTTATGATTCTGTGCTTCTGTGAAATTAGGCTCTTAACCATTTATCAGAGAAGACAATTTTTTCAATGGCTGTCAAAAAAGAAGAGACATCTTCTCTACAGTCATGACATGAAGGCATATTTTCACTGTCATAGGGAGCAGTAGCACATGCTAGTCTGTTGTTTGGGACTGTCATGGGTTAGTACAGTTTAGTTTTTAGTCATCGAGGAATGTGGAATGATTTTCCGGGTCAGGACCTGGGAATTGCTTTAGAAAGGACAGGGACCTATCAGAGGGTTAGTTGGAATATTGGCATCTGTTTTGACCACTAAAAATGTATTTTCCTGGTTTAAGGGCAAATTTGGGGAGAAAACCCCTGAATAGGATCCCTCTGGGAAGCAAACCCAAATGGCCCATCCCTCCAACCGGTCTAGGAAAGAACTTCCTCAGAGAAAAGTGAAAAAAACTATTTTACTTAACAAACAAAGAGCATACCAGTATAAAGAATGAATAATATGAAACACTAAAACCTCTTGTTCTGGAGCGAGATGGCAAATTGAGAAAGTCCTTGCTGTGGGTGTAGCTCGGCTCTCTCTCAGTCTCTCCTCAGTCCCAGTCTCTCTGGCGCTGCTGGAAAATGCCGAGGTCCAGGCCCCGGTGGGCCGCAGGTGCAGCCCCCAGTGCTCCCCTGGGTTTTCAGTCCAGAGCAGGTTTAAACAGTTCCAAGAAAAAGGAAAAAACAAAAACAAAAACAGTCTAGGGAACGTCTCTGCCCTAGCTAGCTAAAACTAACTAGCTAAAAAGATCTCTGTCCTGCAGTCCCTCCGAGCCTCCGCCGAACACCCCATCCTCAGAAGAATGTGGAGGAGTAAGGCAGTTTTCTCGAAACAAACTCAGTGCTTCTCCTTGCTCTTAGAACCAGTCTTAAAGGCACAGAACTCAATATACAGCACAAACAGAGCAGACAATATGGGGATAGAAGCATCATAAAGTCACCCTAGGACAGGGACATTTGAGTTGCATGTGTAAAGTTCAAAAGCTGAAATCACTCCACTGTATCAGTGTGCCATATTCCCTTTTTGATACAGCATTAAAATTTGCATAAATAAAATCAAAGAAGGCGCAGTTTCAACTCCAATCAGTGGCAATGTTTGCTTGCCAACATTTTTTGCCTTTAAAGACTTTCCTTTGCCTAATGTAGAAAATAGGTTCTGCTTTACTATTGATGTACTACTTTCTGTTCAAAAAGCTAGAAGTTGCACAAAGTCTCCCAAAATTACCATTGAAACACAGAGAACTTTGTGTTTGGACACTAACAGAGATTCATTAACAATTTGAGTAAACTAGACATATTTTAACAGTAGCAAATAAATTCACTGGGTTTAAAATGAGCTCATATTTACTTGATTTTGGTGATTAAGCAAAGGAAATTTCTTGTCTGATTCTGAAGATTTCTGCGGAACAAAGCTATGAAGGAAGCCCATACTCTCCCTTGTTAAAAATACTTTGATAAATCCCACCAAGCTGGAATCACTGAAAGTCTCAGTATTTCTGTCCTGAGTGTCATTCCAGTGCCATTTTTTTTGTTCTATGACTCCAAGCTTTGATTCATCACCCCTTTTGACTCAGATGAAGGAACAGGTTCCTGCGTAGCCCTTTCCCTGGGGGTTCAGCCACCTACATGTCTGGAAGCAGCAGCCAAGTGTAGAAATGGTCATGCAGAGAAGAGAGACATCACTGCAGAGAAAAGCCAGTGTGATCTTTGCATGTGCAACAACCTGCTTTCTCTCCATTGCCTTTGCTGTTTCTGGCTGCAACAAAAGAGAGCAACTGCACAGCTCAGGCACAGGAGAGCTGACCATTTTGGCCTTGCTTTCCAAGATAATAAAATCAGAACTAGCCTTAATGAAAAACTACTCTAAAGATTATTATAGTTGAGAATAACCTTTCCAGTAACCTGGACAGATTGTGAGTCAGAGCTTTTACTGCCAAGTGCAGGACGTAATGAACCTATAAACCAATCTGACTACAGACATGAGACTACTTAGAGAAATTACACAATCTAAGGCAATGGAATGACCACATTTTTCAAATACAGAAGTATGCAGAGTGAAAAGAGGGAACAAAATAACTATTAGTTAGAGCCTTTTTGTTTCTAAATGAATTTTATTGACTTTTTCAAATGTTGTCCTCTTACTATTGAAACTTTTTTGTCCTCTCTGTCCTTTATCCACTAAATGGTTCCTTTTGATATTACAACACTGATTTAAAGTTGATAATTATCTTGGTTTAATGGGTCTAAGGTCTCTTGGTTTAGTGTTTGTCATTAACAGGGTGTGTCTGTACAACGTGCCTCTGGCTGAAAACAAGTTAATCACCCCATAAAAATGTCTTCAGCTAAATAAAAAATAAATTCACCTCCCCCTATTCTCTTACAGTTGCAGTTTTATAAATTTGTGGTGAATATCTATCTTCCAGAAAGAAGAGAGGTTGCTGTCACAAATCCTTTAGGTCTCCCAAAATATGATATAATAATTTATAAAATATATTTGCCCACAGTGACCTACTAGTGACCTAGTACAAGTTATGATTAAAGCCAAGGTTGCTGAGTGAGTTTGCCTTTTGACATGAAACTAAGGTTCCTTTTGTACATTCTTGTCAAGGTTATCTAAAAGAATGGGAGAGCAAAACAACATTCACCCCCAAGGGGAAGGAAGAATACAGATGCATGAATACTACAGCCAATCAAGATTTATACTGCCAGATGGAACAACTTGGTCTAAAATGAATGTCAATTAAAAAAAAAAATTATATCAGCCAGATAATCAGGTCATTCTAAACTCCATCCTGCCTGTACTGTCAGGTCTTTGGACTAACTTGGGTGAGCTACAGATAAGATCAAATTGGCTACTGCAGGACTAACAGCCAACTTCTTCAAGTCTCTGAAAAAACCCCGAGTTACAATCATTCCATAAAATTAAGACTTTATACTCACCTCTATCTAATTTCCACGTTCTTTAGAATTTTTTTAATCACAGTGTGGTACCATAGCACCTGCAGCAGATCCAAAGAGTCTCCAAGCTCCTGGCAGTCATCGTGAACTGAGGCTGTCAGATAACCATAGCAATTAGTACATCACAACATGTAGGGGCACGGTCTATGTCCTCTTACTGATGGGGCTGCCGTAGTGCATCGGTTGCTTAATGGATCAGCTTTTCACTCTCTTTCTTCTGAGGACTGTTGCCCACAAAGGTTCTGTGCATCTGGGGAACTTTCTAGGTCAGAATTGAAGGATGTCTACATCAGGCCAAATCCTGTCCAACTTATAACTTGTCCCTGAAAAGACATTCCAATTCTTTTTCCCAAGTGTGTAAATATTTTGATTTCTTTCTCAATCTCAATCTCAATGAAAACATTTAAAATGCCTTTCTTCTTAAGTTAGGACTTTCCCTCTATGTGCAAAATTATGCCTAAAAGCAAAGCTGAATTACCATGTTAGAAGTAACACTGCCTACTTATATTGCTGTGATTAATGTTTGTGGAGCCAAGCCAACTATGTCTTGCCTTATGCTGGAATAAAAAAAAACCCTGTGACTTTGACAGAAATGAGATGACAGTGACATATTTAATCAAAATCCCATAATTTTTTTGTTGCTCTTATGCAATTTTCCTAGCTCAAAAAATGTCCTGAATAGTTTGTTATCTGAAAAAATTTTGTTTCAAATAAAGATTTCTGAGGAAAAGTTAAAATCAGTTACTCATGAAGAAAATAGTTGTCTACAAAGTAAATAGCTGATTTTAACAGCAGTATTTATGCCTTCCAAGAACACACACACAAAAAATACTATAAATTATTCCCTTGGTCAGAGATGCCCTGAGAAAATCAAACGTGTTTCAGATGAGAACAGTCTTAGTCTCCACAGATATCTAGGAAAAATATGTGTGAGAGTGTCTTTGGAGTATTTACACAAAAATCTGCATAAATATGGACTGAAATTTTCCCTCTGAGCTCATTTAAAAAAAAAAAAAAAATCAAAAAACCTCCCCCCCAAAAAAGTGTTATAGTAGATTAAGTCTTTAAAGGAATTATTTTATGAGTGATAAGTAAACAAAATAAAACCATGGCTACCTGTAAACAATTCAAATGGAAACATACAATATAATTAATATATAAAGTATTTTTGGAGTTTATTAGCTTTGTGGTTTCTTCAGCCCATTGCAGGAAATGAAGGACACAGTACAGAAACCATAACCTGTAGTTTCTATAGTCCCAGCCTCTGTGACACAAGAAAGAGTTTGTTTCATAAAGCTCAATCATTATACCATCCTTATGTGCTAACTTACTACCTCCTGATGGATTTACAGAATTTCCTTACACACTATGAACAATAACAACACAAACTTCCTCATTTGGACAGTTAGAGTAAAACACTTGTCTGTTCTGTCCTGTTCATTCAAAATCCACTCAGCTTTCATATTATTTAAAAGCAAAATAATTATTTTACAGGAAAAGACAGGAAAAAAATCTATTAAATCTATTTCTAGTTCAGAAAGTATTAAATATTCTTGGGTTACAATACTATATTTTTCTTAAAGAAAAGCAAATGCTTGGCTATTTTCAAGTTGTTACTATTGTCAGCATATATATATGTCAACTAACTAACCTGACACATACAGCCAAAAAAATTTCACCAAGATACATGTTCAGCCAAGCTTGTGCCTGGCTTTGGAATAATTTCATCAAAACTTGGGTCAAAGTTTCAGTTAAACAAATTGACCCTCTGAATATATGTTTCTAGCAAAATTGTATTTTTACCATGGAGTGGGAGTTGGCTTGACATATCATGAAGTCCTTGTTCACTGAATATTTGTGTACAGACCAGACAAATATGGATAAGCCAACCAAGCGCTATTTATGCCAGCTCCTAGTATAAGGTAGAAATGTATAATTTAACAGCTGTTTGAAAAAACAGTGTACAAGAAAATGAAACCAAGTACACTTTGCTTACACAGAGAACAGGGCACCGCATCATTTCATGACATGCAGCACATCTACTACTGTATGGAGAAACTACTCAAATATGGCATTGTCCAATGGAACATGACAGACCAATACAAATGGACCCCTCAGAGTGTCACATTTTTTAGTTCAACAGTATGTCAGGGTAAACCAATCCTTCCTTACAATGAGGAAATAAATTTGTAGTCAGAGATATAGGATTGAGTATAAAGAATTCAGGTTTTAGAACAGGAAGATCCACCTACTGGCAATAAAAGAACTTCTTTCTGTATTGAGTCCTGGGACAACAGAAATTTTGCTGTATTTTCTATTATTCACAATGCAGTGATCATGTGTCAATCATTAACACCTTTGATTTACTTAAACAGACACAATTTAGTGATAGTTCATGTGCATGATTTGATCCTGCATCCCATGAAGCTGGCAATCTTTTGTCTCTTTTTCCCAGCAATCCTCCCAGTCTTGACCTTCAGAAGAATGGACAGAGGTGTAAGAGGTAGATGACGCACTAATTTAAAAAAAAAATATTAGAAATATATTGCAAAATTTAGTTTAAATTCAGCTTATTATATTTTTATCTTGGTGCCCATTACAGTTTTGCCACAGTGTAGATACATATCACAGAAAACACAAAAACTAAGAAATGTAATATTGCAACATTATGACCCAATGTTAAACTCAGCCAAAGACAAAAAGCAAGCTGTGGTGTGATTTATTTAGTCTTTTCAAAAGCACTGAGATTAGAGTTAAAAAGGTAAAAGACTTTTTTTTTTTTTTTCCTGCCACTTTCCTACCAATTCACTGTGCTAATAGGAATATTAAAATTATGAAGGAGATAAGAACTGAGTAGAAGAAAAACAAATTTTCCACTCTGCTAAGCTTTTTGGGCTGGCCTGCAGGAGACCTTGATTTTGCTTCAGTTTCTGCTACCAGCAGTAAAAAATCCTGATTGTTTTCATACATGCATCAAGGAGAAAGTAACATACTTATTAAATAAGTAAAAAAAGACAAATAAGTAAAATTATAAAGATGTAAGTATCAAAATAATTGTTTAATTAATATTAAAACACCTTTATTTTAAAGTATTTTGTAAAAGAACTCCACTATGTTTCCTTTGGGTACCATACACATAGCAAAATGCTTTCTAGTTATATATTCGAGGCAGAAAAATCTGCCCTTCAAATATTTTCTTAGGCAAACTTCTCACTGAAATCAGCAAGCTATGCTTATTTGTGTTTTAGTTCAATTTCTCTGGTTTCTCCTGGTTACTCCATCCCATGCAACACAAATCTTGGGATGCTTAACCTCTTTCTTTTAGGCTTAGGGGCATTGAAATATGTTATGATCAAGAATTAACAAAATTTTGTGCATTGATTTATTTTTGGTTATTTGTCTGGACCTGATACAATCTAGAAATTCTGGCTTTAAATGACTTTAGGAAAACTATTGTTAGATGAAAACAAAGAAATTAATGCTTAAAAAGTCATATGTTTTTTGTAACAAATTCCATTTTGGTATCCCAAACACATATCACTTCAATAGTTTTGGATAAATAAATTCCACCAAGCAGCTGGCACCACAAAAATGTTGTTTGGTGAACATTTTGTCTCTGTTTCATGAACGGTGCACCCTGCTCAGTGCATACTCTGGGAAGGTTTTGATGCCCTGAAGTGAAGTGTTTTTCAGTGACACATCAGCGTGTCAGTGGATACACCACAGAATATATGTGGTGAAACTCTGACATTCTCCTAAATATAGCAGATGCCACTTACACTGTATTCATGTTCTCTGAGTATCTAAAGTAATCACAGGAATATAACAAATATACTTGAGACATTTTCCTAAAGGGCCTGCAAAGGCTTTCAGAGAACAAGGACAGTTTCTGAATTAATCAGGAGAAAATTTTTAATGAAGTAAACTTTTACTTCTACAAGACATCCACAATTTCTGCATAAAATACTGGTACTTAGACTAAAGGAAGTAGTGTACTTCAGCTAAAATCTGATTCTAAAGAGGCAAGGGAAGGCTTGTAATGGAATTCTGTTTAGCTGGAAAGTGCACATTTCTTCAAGGTGAGCTTAGACCTCACAACAATACACTGTGCATAACTGTACTTAATGGTTTCCTATCGAGATTGATAAATTTTTGGAACTCTTTCTTAGTTTCTGAATACAGATTTGTTGAGGATTTAGGTGATAACAGAAGATTAATGTATGCTGCATAAGTAAGCTAGAATTTAGTCCTTTAGTATGATATAAAATTATTTATATTTTCTATTGCAGCCAAAAGTTGTTACCTATTTTTCACTTGAACTGAGATATTAGGCATCATTCATAGTATGGCTTCTCTTACAGATGTCCAGAATTCTTGTATGACAATTTATGCTTATGATAACATACTATGAATCATCAGTTGAATTACAGATTATCAAAAATAGACATCACAGACACCACAGTTTGAAATATTTTTGTGGGTATGATGTTTTTTTACTGGGGTAGACAATTTTTTCACAGTGGCTGGTATGGGCTGTGCTTCAGATTTTTGCTGAACACAGGGCTGAGAACATAGAGACGGTTTTGTTATTGCTGAGCAGGGCCTACACAGAGGCCTTTCCTGCTTTTGGTATTGCCATGGTGGCAAAAAGGTTGAGGGTTGTATGGGAGGTTGGGAGGAGACACTGCTGAGACATTGTGCTCAGTACACGAACTGGGGGGCAGAAGGAGGGAGGGACGCACATTTGGAGTGATGATGTTTGTCTGCCCAGGTCACTGTCACACACGATGGGGCCCTGTTTTGGAGACGGTTGAACGCCTGCCTTCCATGGGATGTGGTGAATTAATTACTTGTTTTGTTTTGATTGTTAGTGTAACACTAGTGTTTTTATATCAGCCCACAAGTTTCTGGCTTTTACTGTTCTGATTCTGTCCTCTATCCTACTAGTGGGGGAATGAATGAGTAGCTCTGGAGGGCTTGGCTGCTGAATGTGGTGAAAACACCACAATGGGGGACTTACGTTTATGTTTTAATAAACATCTATGTTGAGTATAGAAATACACCTGAGTTTCTAGTTATTTTTAACAGAATCTTTGGCTGTTCCAGACAATAAACTACTTACTCTTTCATTCTTAATCCCCATTCTCAAACCCCATTCTCTTCATCTGCTATGCCACTAGGATGGACAATACAAGACTGACTTCAATGGCAAATTAAATTAAATTATTTGTATTGTGGAATTTGTTGTTGTTCAGTAAACCTGAACTATTTCTTTTCCTCAAAGAAAATCTCTACAAATGCTGCTGAATTTTTATCTAACACCTGAATTTAATTTCTTAAGTTATGTCATGAAAACTTCCTGTAATTAATTCTTGGAATATGACTCATTGAAACCAAGCAATTGCTGCATTGCTGTGTTCCACATTTCACATCTAAACAGGTCATGGAAATATTTATGCCGCCTGCCTTGTGGAGTCCCTCTAATGAGAAATCCCCTAGTACAGCATTCAACTGTCTTGCAAATTTAAACAGGGACTTTCACAGAAAATTGCCTTGTTCACTAATTTTTATCAATTCTCACTTTTAAATTCAGTGAATTGTTCCTATGTTGATCAGTCTGAGAGCATTTAGCCTATTTTATAAAAAGAAGCATTTAAGCATACACCACATGCCAAAAAATGTTGTAAGAGGTCTTACTTTAGAAATTATTAACTGTGTTTATCCACAGAAATTTGAATAGCAGCAGAAAGTATCTGAATGCAAATGTTCAGGAATCCCTGAAATATAGGCCTGTTCTGGGTTTATTTAAATCCAAAGACTTAAAGGATTGACTTCAATCAAGACTTTTCATTTGCTTGTTATATATGAAAACTGGGAGGAATCATCCTGCACTTTATCAACCTTGACAAAACATGTAGTGTCCCATATGACCCATACAGAGTCTCATGAAGCCAACAAAATAAGAATTAAGCAGCATTTTACCATGATCTTACTGCAGAGAATTGCTTTTGCATATTAGACCATTTTTCTTGTACAACGGGTGATCATTAGAAATTAGACCTATTTTCAGATTGTTCTCCGATTTGCATATGCATTGAGCCACTAATACTTAGGGCTCAAGGAGGAAGTTTAGCCATTTAATCACTTTCTTCAGAGGAAAAGAGTCTTATCAGCAAGACCAGCAGATACAAAAGAGGAATTATTTGAGTGAGGACACGGTTATTTTACTTTGTAGCTTTTTGTACTTCATAATTTTTTCATTTTATAATTTTTCAAATTTATTTATTCCTGTAGTTCTGCAACTGCCAAAAAATGAAAGCTTTCACTTTTCAACAGTCTCAAAACAAGGTTTCTGTTAATACCTCCTTGTGTTTTCCTAAAGGAAACAAGATCTTTCATATACAAAAGTTTTCATGTGTTTTGCCAGATAGCTCTTTCGTATGAAAACAAGGCAAGATTGAGAGGAAAGTGCAGGATGTTTACAATCACGTTAATGGTTCTGCTGAGATGTGGTTCTGGTACAATAATTGTGAATTACCTTTTGTTCTGTACTTCCATTTTCATTCTGGTTTTTCTCACAACTTTTCTGTTATTCTACTTCGATTTTGTGCTCTCCCCATAATGTCACCCATCTGTCTCTGCATTTATATCTTCCTTTTCTTTATTTAATCTCCAAATCTGAAATGTATGAGTGGCTTGGTAAAGAAAGCTAACTGAAACAATGTTCTCTGCATTGTAAAAATGAACTACGTATTTGAGATCAATTGTAAATTCTTACTGACTGCTGTAAAGCTTCAAAACCTGAAGAACAGTGTGTAAAACTTATCAATAGAAAACAAGAAAATCTAAGTAAATATTTCCCATGGCTTTAGTACTTGAAAGTCTTGAATACTCTGTGCCTTGCACTATCTGCAATTTTTTCTAAATGGTTTTCTTCCATCCAGACCAAAAAAGTTAGTCACAGTTAGTTAGTTCACAGCTTTCAGGTTTTCCATATATTTCCTTCTGGTGCCTGTGTCACCCACACACCAGATAGTTTTAGTATCTTTATGACTCAACTTCTGAAGTATCTTCATCTCACTCTACCATTCTCATTTGCTTTACTAATGATATTTCTAAGTCCTGCTTATATTGCAGATTTATGTGCAACTGAAACACTGACTAGCACAGAAATCTTCCTGTCAGCTATTTTAAGAAGGTTTATGGCCTTGAAACAGGAACTGAGAGAAATATAAAAGGCAGAGCATTCCTCTACTTTGACTTTCCTAAAATGGCAACAGTACATTTCAGTTTTAGCAAACACATGCCTTTGCCATTTATCTAAATAAACGTAAAACATATTTAATTTTTTACCAACCTCTTAGTTTTTGGCACAATTTTTTCACATATATAATAAAATCATGAAAATATATTTTTAGTCCTGGCTAATAACAGTTGTTTTTTTGCCAGTAGATATCTCCCAGTACTAATAATATGGTCACTTACTAATATGCCTTTACAAAATCTTGTTATAGCATATCCTCACATGCTGTCTCAAGGCAAGTTTGCTCCACCTTTGTCAGAATTTGTTAGAATTGCACAAAGTTCTACACTGGACCACTTGTCCAGGTGAGATTGTGATGTGAGAACCAAAGTGGCTGAAACACCAAATGTACATAATTTCAGCATTTTTCTGCAAAACTCTACAAATTCAGGGTGGTTGAGGACAAAATATTAAATCCATTACACACAGTAAATTCTAGACTATCAAATAAAGAAAGAACACTAATTTTTAAAGTAATATTAATATCTGAAGTCCACAAAAAAATAAAATTCTGTCATCAAGTGGAGTATTTCCGTCTTGTCAGCTCCAAGTTTCATGTGTGTCAAACTTTGTGGCAGTGTACTGTTGTATTTCCCCACGAGATTAGAAGACCGCTGATGGCAAAAGTAAAGGAGTCTGCTCTCTCTTACCGGGTGGGCTCGACTCCTGCCCTGCTTGGCTGGAGCCCTACCTGATAGCTCGCAGGTGCCAGAGAGAGCTCGCCCCTTTCATGTTGGGGCTTTTTCCCCCATGGGGCAGAGCCCAGAGGCAGAGCCCAGAGGCACCACCCATTAAGGGAGAAGCGGGAGGGAACTGGGCTGGGTTACATTTCAGTGTGGGCGATGGGCACTGCTGGGCAAGGACAGATCATATGATACATAGAAAAAACATTACAAATCCAATTAAATATAAACCAAATTAATGCATTACAACAGTTTACAGTAAAAGCTATAATCCTAAAGAGAAAATCAGCTCTTGTGTGAGTCTAATTGTCCCATTGGAATAATCTCAGTCATTAACGTGACTTGTCAGTGTGATAAGTGTATGCTTGGAATGAGCAGTCTATGTATTTATGAAAAAAATCATCCTGGGATTTTGAGCAATGTCATAGTTTAAATTGGAAGGAGTTCTGGTTCTTCATAATATGTCAACAATCTTACAGACCGAACAAAGAATACAAAAAGCTTTTAGCTGTGTGGTTGGGAAGCTTAGAGTCTTTAAGATTCTGCATAAAGGACAACAGAATATTTTAGAAAGGAAAAAGTGGTTTTGTAAAAAGTCTAATTCAACTCTGGACTTATAACAGGATTGACAGCTGAACAGTGTGATCTGACGCTCTGTGTTGTTCAGCTGAGTCCTGTGATTCTTCAATCTCCCTGTGAATCCCTGTGTAGCCCAGCAAGAGAATCTAAATAGCTGCAAAATGAGTTTGGACGAAAAGAAAAGAAAAAAAAAGAAAAAAAAGAAAAGAAAAGAAAAGAAAAGAAAAGAAAAGAAAAGAAAAGAAAGACAAAAAAGAAAAGAAAGAAAAGAAAAAAAGAAAAGACAAGAAAAAGAAGAACAAGAAAGAAAAAGAAAAGAAAAGAAAAGAAAAGAAAAGAGAAAAGAGAAAAGAGAAAAGAGAAAAGAGAAAAGAGAAAAGAGAAAAGAGAAAAGAAAAAGTGGAGACCTCATCTCTAAGGACAGGTGAAACAAAATAATCATCCATGAATTACATGAGGTTTCTGATAACTTCCTAATGCAACTGTAAGTAGTAACAGAGCATTTTTAAGTGGCGAACTAGATATGGCCATGGTTAAAATGTTTCTGTTCATTTCTATTCACCTATATTTGTGGACTTCACAAAATCCAAGACAGACAGCCCATTCAAAACCAAAAAATTGTAATTTTTCACCTGCTTAATATGATTTGTTTAAAAAGCAGTTTGAGAGTAAGCCTCTGAATCCTGAGTAATTCTGTTCATTTGATATGGCAAATCTCAAAACAAGCCTAACGTCTTCTCTTGAAAGAAACAACCCTTTTGGGTATGCCACACAGGTTACCTATGAATTCCTTGTCATAGGTGTATATCAAAATGTTTTCATTAATGTAGAAAAACTAGTTCAAATTCTGTCTTAAAGGGTTACAATACAATACTCTTAAAGGAAAATGAAAGAAAAAAAAAGTAAACATTTTGTCAAGATTAAAGATTCATTAATGTTCTGACATCTAGTGAATATGTGGGGAACACACCAAACCCTAACAGTGTTGAAAAGATCTCCTTCAGTGGGATTGGAAAAACATCTTGAAGAATAGTTATTCCTAGGAAGGCAGAAAATATATCTGGCAGTGTTAAAATTAGTCATTTTTGCAATAACTCTTGGAGTAAATTGTAGCTATTATTAAGTCAGTTAATGGGTGCCATAGCAACCTACCAATATGGATTTTCCCTTGCTAAATATGAAGCCATGAATTATGTTTATATTTTACCTTCTTTTTTTTAAATCTTGAACCTTATTACATTTTATCTTAATATCTTGTCTGAATGCACAAGTGACTCAGAAAAAGCAACAACTGTCCATTCTTACAAGGATGGTGACAGCTGCAATGACACAATAGATAATCCATTGTCACCATAAAAGTAGTTCCATGCCTTTTCTGGGATTCAAAAGTAACTTGGATTTTGCCACTGTAGGTCTTAATGGGCTCCTTGAAACCTGGGGACATGAAGGCCGAAAAGAAAGTAAACACGTCTGCTATTGGTTTATGCCAGCTGGGAAAGCTTTTTTTCACGGAAAAAGGCATTGTAAAACAGTTCTAAACTTGGATTATAATGGATGGACACTAGGATCTAAGACAATGGACATGAAAAAATAAATATGAAGGCTGACTTATACAGTAGTTCTCCTCTGATTGTACAAAACATATTTTGCTCAAGTAGACCATATATTGTTCCACTGTTTCCAAGGTCTCCCAATTATTATTAATTGTAATGGGTCTCTATTACTAAGTAAATAAACTTCTTGCCATTATATGAATGGGGGGAAAATTATAGTTATAAGATTTATTCAAAGAAACTAAAAGAAAGCAAACAACTTTATTTACTTACCGAAACACAAAAAGAAAAAAGCATTTTCTCTCTATTCATCCAAAGAATAAATTTTGTATTTCACTGTTTCATGTCTGTGTCTAAACTGGCTATGCCTCTCCATCTGTCTTGCAAATTTGACTGAAATACTTGTTTTAAAAATCAAATTGAGTCAAAAGCTAATAGCAATGAATAATGAAGCACTAACAAGCTAAAACAAAACATAATATTTTTTAGTAAGAAACAGTGAAAAAAAGTCAATCATTTTTTTGTAAACAGACAGGCAAATGTGTATAAAACTTTAGGAAAACAGTAAAAAAAATCCAAATCAAAACAACAAACCACAAAAAAATTCCACATAAAAGGATAAAGGAAGCTGCAAAACACAGATCTTACTGAAGTTTCAGGGGGGAAATTGTTTAATTTTATTGTTTCTAAAGGTTGACTTTGTGTGTAACATTTATAAAATATTGAAAGATAAGAAAGAAAACTGTATGGATATGAATCCTGTGGCTTTTTTTATTTGCCCATGGAAAAGCTGCCATAAATCTTGGATGAAGCCAAATAAGTCTGAGGGTTTTGGTCCTAATTCTTCCGCATGATTCAAAACATACATTATCCTAATGGAATTAGAGGTAAACAGAATGGCTTTTTTTCTGTGATCTTCATATTCAGTGATCTACAGGTTTGCACTGGCAAACGGAAAACAGCTTTCCCCTCCTGTTCTGAAGAGCCTGTTTGTGTTTGTGTGTGTGCAGGCACATTCATGCATGTGTCCATGTGTGTGCCCACTCTCATGCTTGAATAACTACTTGCAATTTTAGGAGAAAGTTGAAAAAAAGTTCTCATGGGAAAGGGAAAGGAAAAGAAGAAGAAAAAGCTATCAGTATGTTGGAGTCCAGGGCATTCCTTTGGCCGCCCTGGAGGGTCAGAGACCTGGACAGGGGGGTCTGGGACCCTGGCCCAGAGCCCAGAGGGACACTGGCTTTGATCCCAGCCCATAGGAAAGGCTTCCTGCACTGCGGGAAGGATTGCAAGCCACAAGAGTGTGAAAGATAGTAGTTTAGCTTATCACAGTGTGAGAAAACAGTAGATTTGGGTTTTTAGTATTGAAGTGAATGGGAGCAAGATGGAGGATTCGGGGCGTTGTCTCCTGCTTCTTCTTTCTTCTTCCCTCACTCCATTTTCTGCAGTGACGGTGGCACAAAGTAGTTTAAAGACATTGGGTCAAAGTAGGGATGACCTGTTTAGTATAAGTGATAGGTATTGGCAAATAATGATAAATAAAGAATACGTAGCAATTAATATAAAAGATAGAGACAGCCCCGCGCAGGAGGAGTCATGGAGTCACCAGATGCCTGAGCAGCTGCACAGACCTTTGTTGGGCACTGAGAAATTTGTAAGATAAGAAATAATAAATAAAGCATGCAACCTTGAAAAATCAGAACCTGAAGACTCCGTCTTTTTTACGTCTGGCTCAGAGCTTTGCAGAGGGCAAAAAGACACTAAAACCACCTGAATCTCAGAGGAAAAAACTGAGAACAGTATATCCAACTTTTTTTTTTTTTTTTTTTTTTTTTTTTTTTTTCTCTCTGTATAAGTCACACTGGAAACTAGCAGACTAATATTGGTAGCAAATATTGCAGCCAGAAGAGAAGCAGAAGTGTTTATCTGGGCAATCTTCTTTTGCACCATAATAGCCTTGCAGAGGTTGTGGCAATTGAGGAACTTTTTTTCAAATGGTTGTTGCTTTTACATTACAGAACAAATTAAATCACACACATTTCTTCCACGAAGGGCTGGATCTAAAATAAAACTGACTAAAGTACCACATGTAAGAGATGCTACAGTGGAGTTACATGGAATGTTAAGCACTGGCAACAAGACAAAATACTGAATCTGTTAGCTGATTTCCTGCTTTGTCAGGAAAAACTTTTAAATCTATTGGAGGATTTTGCAACAACATTTTCTTAAAATTTCTCAGAAAACTGTATTGTATATAGCAGTTATGTTGTCATTGAAACATTTTGATTGAATTAAGATGAAAGGAAAATGTTCAAAATAATTCAGCACAGAACATATTGCAGCTTATGTCTTTTGAAATTTACATTTTATGTTTAATTTGAGTGTTCTGATTTAATGTAGGTTATTAAACAGCATCATCAATGTTTTATACTAAAATGACAATATAAGGAAAACAAAAATATATAAAATTAGATATTTCATTGAAATCACAGTCATTCCACGCTTTTTGTAAACTTTTCTCCTTCCTCATTGTTCTTGGCTTTCAGATACAATTGATAACAGCAATGATGTTTTATATTCTTGAATTTACTGCGGGAGTACAACTTCATTTCATTACTAGTTCTAGTGAGAAAAGGGTTTTGAAAATTTTTCACTCAATAACTCTTTAATTATTTTTAATAATTAATATTGTCCACAAGGGTCTCTTGCTGTTCAGAACTCAAAGTCAAGATGAGTTCATTTTAATTGGTCAGAGATGTTACTTAGCGGAATTTTCGCTTCCTGACTATAATGAATACATATCATAAAATTATATCCAAGATAAATAATTACATCCCATGAATTCTTTCCTAAAATTTCATCATTATTTTAATTATAAATCTTACTGTTTATCTCCTGAATAAATATTCATGACAGTTTTAATATTCCTCAAATAAAAGAATGTTTGGGGTTTTTTTGTGAAATATTGCAGATTTTTTTCACAGATTTTCTCTTATTTGTGTCAATGTAATGTTTATTATAATTATTTTTTCAGCCATTTTATTAAAAGCGATTAATTAGGGAATAAATGTACTCTGCTCCATGAGAAATAATTTCTTAAAACTAAGTGTTAAAAATATAAAAGTATAAAAATACTTTTTTCTCTTCTACTCCACAACATTTTTTAAATTATCTTGGAGGTGGTATTTCTTTATGTGAGCTCTATGCTCCTTCAGGAATGGAAGCCACTTGTACCAGCTCTTGTAGGCCATTTGAATTTACTCCAAGCACAAGTGACTTATCATGGAATCATGCAATGGTTCAAAATGGAGCTGGCCATAAAGGGCATCTTGTTTCAATTCCCCTGACATGGGCAGCAGGGCCTTCCACAGGACCAGGTTTCTCAGAACCCCATCCAGCCTGGCTTGGAACACTTCCCAGTATGGGGCATCAACAGCCTCTCCAGGAAACCTTGTTCAGTGCCTCAACACCCTTACAGAAAAGAATTTCTTCCCAATATGCAATTCAAATCTACCCTCTTTCAGTTTAAGGCCATGTTTCTTTGAACTGTCACTGCTTGATGATGCAGCAAATCCTTCTCCAGCTCTCTTGAAGGACCCTTTCAGGTACTGGAAATCTGCTTGTGTGGTCTCCTGGAACCTCTCCTTCTACAGACTGAACAACACCAATTCTTGCAGCCTTCTTAATAGGAGAGATGCTACAGACCTTGGATATTTTTAGTGCCTCTCCTCTGGACTCACTGGCAAGTTGGGTCCACAAGAGCAGAGCAGAGCAGTAGAATCCATTCACTAGGTCTGGCTACATTTATTTTGATGTAACCCGGGACACAAATGACTTTCTGGGCTGCGTGTGCACCTTGTCAAGATATTCTGAGTTTCTTGCCCACCAATACCCCCAAGCCTTTCTTCTCTGCATTTGATTAATTCTCCCTTCAGTCTGTGTTTGTGTTTGGGATTGCTCTGCCTTGTTAAAATTCACAAGGCTCTTACAGGCCTTCCTCTCAAGCCTGTCAAAGCTCCTCTGAACGGCATCCCTTTCCTCAGTGTGTCAACTGCACCATACAGCTCTTTCTTTTTCTTCTTAATTCCCTCTTCTCAGAATTTTGAGTAACTTAAAATCCAATGGGCTTAGAGTTTGCTAAATTGAATGGGCTCAGTTGTGCTTTGAGAAGGTAGGGTTTTATGTTGATTGAATGTTTCACCAAATATTTTGCCAAAGTTCTCAGATTTTCTAAAGCTGCCAGTAAAGTCTATTTCTTTCTTTTGACCTCTTGAGAATATCATGTTGGTATTTCTCCTGTAAGTCTAACTCAGATTATATGAACAAACATAAGCCCTTTTAAAAGTCTCATTAAGCAAGTTTTTTGGGGCCTTACAACACATAAGCTCTTGGTCCATCCCCAAGTGTAGTTCCATGCACTCCAGATGATTAGGTTACTGACATAGAAGACAGCACTGCCTTCTCACCTCCCTTGTCAGTCCTTGCCAAGGATCCTGTATCCTTTTACTTCAACTCCAGTCACAAGAGCCATCACACTACATCTCTGTGGTCACAATAAGATCATACCCCTGAAGGTATCCATCTCTAACTCCTCTTGTTTATTCCCAGTGCTATGTGGGTTTGCATAGAGCATTTTAAGTTGGGCCCCTGATAAAACTGACTTGTTGCTGGAATGGCTGAAATTCCTTTTTGTTTCCCTTTATGGGCAGGAATCAATGCATTTCCTTCCAAATACGAGGAAGAACTTATTTCCACTTCTTTTACTTTTTTTTTTTTTTTTTTTTTTTTTTTTTTTTTAACCTTTCTGGGAAGAAAAAGAAAGGGCTTTAATTCTTCTCTGATCTTTAAATGAAATGTTCAGACATCTCTGGAAACAATAAGTTACACAGAAGGCGTAGTAATTCAAACAGTAATCTATGGGCATATATATCATCCTGCAATGGTACATTAATCATTACCCTTAAAGACAGCACAAGGGTGGTGAAGTTTTCCCAATTGTGTCTACTGCAACTCAGCTATATTCAAGTGCTTTTAATCTGTGCTATTACATCAAAAAATAGTAACTGTATTTTAATCCAGAAATATTTTATATACCCTTTGCAATATGATTAGAAAAAAATCATAAACAAAGGAGAGGTGACTTGAATTCAGCATGCATGTGCATTCACAATCACTGGCATGCACTCAGAAGGGTTATCTACAGAATATAAAATTAACATTGCTTTTGTAGGAGAAATTCATTCATGTCCCTGAAGATAGAATTTCCTATGAAAAAGAAAGAGGGCGGGAGAGGAGGATCTGCATTTAGGCCAGATACAATCCTGAAATTTATGGTATCTTGTGTCACTAGCCTGCAACTAGTTTAGTAGTTTCAGTTAGAAAAGGTCAGTGAAAGAGGTGAAAATTTAACACTAGTTAGAGAGACAGATTTAAAAAACCCCAAAACACTACAGCAGATGGGATGATTAAACACCTTTTATGTTCAGAGACAAACAATATAATTTTAAAATTAGACTATTGTATTTATGTTAAAACAAACAAACAAAAAAAACCTATCAGACATTCTATATTCACGGAAAATCCAATACTTCTTTGAAACCTGGATTCATCTTAAGAAAAAAAGTATTGGTCATGACAAAAAGATTTTCCCAAAATTTCTTCAAAGGGTCTAGTGCCAAAAAGATAATCTGTCTTAAGGTTTTATTAGAGGACACCATCTCTAAATGGACATTTGATATTATTTTTAAAGTGTCTTAATAGTTGTGATCATGAGCCAGTTAAAATCTACAAGATACCCCAACACACATTTTTCTAGCCTCAAGAAAGACAAGAATATTATCACTCATTAATTACTGAAAGAAGGCTGCAGAGAGGCAGGAGTCAGACTCTCTTCTCAGGTAACAAATTACGGAAGAGGAAATGGACTAAAGTTCCATCATGAGAGGCTTAGGTCAGATACTGGAAAAAAAATATCATTTAAAATGTGTTCAAAGACTGGAATAAGCTTCCCAGGAAATAATTTGAGTCACTACCTCTGGAGGTATTTAAAAGATGTATAGATGCAGCACTAAGGGATTTGGTTTAGTAACAGACTGAGGAGTGCTGCATTTAGAGGTGGACTAAATGACTTAAAAGTCTTCTCCAACTTAAATGATTTTATGATTCTATGATTCTATTCTAATTTGTGGGTCAGACCAATATTATTTGACAGTTATTATTATTATTTGCAAGTATTTATACTGAGGGAAAAAAGAAGAAGAAGAAAAAAAAAACCTAGTTCAGAAAAATTCTAGAATAAGGGTCTTCTTACATTGTTGAATTGAAAATTTCAGATCATTTTTTAAGGCATTTTCCATAATTATTTCATACACAAGACACGATGCATAAATGAAGAGTGTGTTCAGTCAACAGGAATGGAAGCTTTTGATTGATTGAAACTAATGAAATCACCACCACAAGGGGAAAAAAAAAAAAAACAAAAAAAAAACTAGCAGCTTCAGTGGTGTAAAATGTCTACATGTGATCACTCTGGTCTGATCCAGAAGACTGCTTTCCAAAGTTTGTGTTTTGCACAGCAGATATATGGTACAACATTATCCCACAGCACATCATGCCAGCTTGGAATAGTATTTCTGCTGTGACTTTGATCAGCAGCTGAAGACATGGTATGAAGCTTATAGCAGGACAAACAGAACAGGGATGCCCCATGAATATACCCTCTTAATCCTGATCCATGATTAAGGAGATGAAGAAGAGGACCGGTGCTCTTCAATACAAAGTTTCCCTGAACACACTGATTTTCAGCAGCTGGATGTGAAAAAAGAGATTCCCATAACAAGGGTTAGATATATGGATAAACATCATGCGTTTTGAATCACTAATCTTCATTTCATGTACAAAGCAGCACAAAAAAAGTCAAGAGACATTTGTTCTGCTTATTTTAGTAATGGTCTCTGAAGGTCATGCAACATTTTTCTTAGATAACTTGCAGTCACAGTCACTGAATACTTTGCACATTTCACCAATCTGCCTCTAGAAAGATTTTTTTAAAAAATTTTTTGTAAACCTTACTAAATAGTAAGCCAGACTCAAGCTGATAAATTGCCAGACATAGTCCAACGCTGTACAGATTTTAGAAAGGCAGCCTCAAGATTGGAAGGAACAAGATTTATTAAGTTTCCTTATCTACATCACACATTTTCATTATTAACAGCAATTTTAAATCCAGCATAGGGAAAGGAGAGGTCTTCCGTCCTAACAACCAGTAGGAATATGGAAATAATAGTTGGGGGAGCACATTTTGAACAGTGGAATAATTCTCTGCTCACACTGAAGGTGAGGATTGATTCTTGTGTTGCACTGGCTTCAGCTAATTAGGAGCATGTCTCTTCTTACAAAGCAGGTTTTGTTTTACACCCTGACTGCATCCAAATTTGAGGAAAACACTTATATCTATTATAGGAGTTCTGTTCCAGGTGGTACACACTCGATTTTATCTTTCACCATATTAAATCCAGAATTTTCATATAGTTTAATGTAAACTGTGAAAATTTTAAAACCTGGTAATTACAGGTGAGCAGACCATGCAAATTTAGCATAAATTTCACTTTATATGTCTCGTCTCTAAAAAGAGATTTATTTAAAACTCAAGACTAAAGCATAAAACAGGTATTGTTTGATTTAAGAAGGGCATTGGAGGTCCGTGCTCCTTATCTTGAAAGTAGCATTACTAGGATGACAATGATGGATGCCTGTTAAATTTCACAAAATAGAATGGAGTCAGGGATATGAGGAAGTGTTTGGAATGACAAGTATATCAAGCATTTCCTAGAGGCATGGTGCTGGCATCAGGGACTGATAAGCTCCTATTCATAATGTACTCCATCAGAACTTGAAGGAAAGTGTGTTTTTCAATATAATACAGCAAAGTAATGCAACTGTGGAAATTAGCCTCTAAAGATAGCTCAAAATATACTGAAGTACTCAACCATTTCAAAAAAAAGTCTGAGCAATAGGCTATAATACTCCAGCACTTCCTTCTGGAGGGATGGATGATTGTTTGACTTGGAAGTAAACTCTCACCTAGACACCTTACTATTATTTTGCCCTGTTTGAAACAGTCAGTTCTATTTAAAATATAGCTTTTTCCTTGTCTAGGGTCAGCAACAGGTCAAAGAGCCCACAGGCCATGTCCAGTGCTCTCTGGCTGGAGCTACAAGTCATTTCACTCAGTCCCTGGCAATGAGGTTGCAACAGGACAAGACATTGTGCAGTCCTCCCTTTTTACCCAAAGAGTGATCTGAGTGACCTGTTAATGCAGAAAGTAGGTACCACTGTCATTGTCATTGGCGGGCTTATTATTCTTCAGTTCTAGGAAGGGAAGACAGAAAATGAAAAAAAAGTGCTTGGCTCCATACTTGAATGCTGATGCCGAAAGTGCCAAATCCATCAGTGACTTCTGGCATTTAGACATAAAGAGTTCACTGGGGAGTGGACTGGGAACTGTTCCCTTCAGCCAAAAATCACATAGCAGACAGGGTAATATTCTTGGCAACAGTGACACAGCAGGGACAGAATCACACCTGTGATCTGAACGGTGCAACCCCAGTCTCACAGCAATTGGCAGGGCTTTGGTGCTAACTTTACTATTGTTCAGATTTCATCCAGGGGACATTCCCTCCTGCCAAGTCAGTTGTACTCTCCGTGCATACCAACTATCATTTTTTTCCGTTAACAGTCCTGGGAAAGGCTGTCATCTTTGAGTATATTAAACATCATGGAGAGAAAAAGGGTTCTGTGCTGCAAGGCCAGTGCAGAAAGGATACACCTGTTCTATTTGAAGGGAAAAGATACAATCTCACATTTCAGTTTTTAGCAAGCACTAATGCAAGAGCAACAATGCACTAAAAGTACTGAGAGGAAGAAAGCTCAGAGAATGGACATGATAATAGCCTCACATTTGAACAGTTTACTTTTCAAGGCAACACAAGGACAAATTGCTTCATGCAAAGAGAAAATTAGTTTCCGATTTGTGTGCTTTCTACAAATAGTCAATTATTCAAAGCAGAGCCCCATGAATTTTCACAATTTAGTCATTATGTTCTGACACATTCAGGCCCAGTCAGCTACTTCTTTTCACCAAGACTTTATAATTAGCTTAGACAGATCAAATGAAATTTCTGGAGAATTCAGTAGTAAGCAGGTATGATATCCTAACAGGGTTGCATTAGACATTTCTCTGCACAATAATATATTAGCGATCACTGTGACATTTCCTGCCCTGATGTATTTTGGCCTTGTTCATTTTTACAACTTGCTGGGAAATAAATGAATTCATGACAAAGGTCTAATCCAACACATGACTCTGTTTACCCTGATTTGTACAGTAGCAGGTGTTTCAGAATCAATGAGAAGTAACATAAACACCAGAGAAGAAAACGCAGTCTTCATCCTGACGGAATAGCTGTGATCTATCCTGGTCCTGCAGGCTGTGGGAATGCAGTCTTAGCTGCTCTGATCCTCCATCACAGATGTCATCATGACAGACTAAAAATATTTCTGTTGCCTCCTTCTCAGCAAAGCCAAAATAATTTTTTTAAAATACAGCTTCCAACTTCAAATCCATTGCCAGAAAAAAAAAAAAAAAGGGCTCGACACTTATAATATTATTTGAATTTTCTTGCTCAGATGTGAACTATCTCGTGGTTAATCTCATACTGGTTATAGGGTGACTTATACTGCAGAACCTAAAGTATTATTTATAGATTATCTACAACATGGAAGTGGCCTCATGCATGGTTTTGTTTAATGCTTCATAAAATAGAAACAAGGGAACCTGTAAATACATTCTGGTTTTGGAGAGTCCAGATAAAGACAGAAGTACCCCTGAAACAGAAAAATAAATAAATTAAAAATTTTTTAAAACTAGGAGGAGGAACAGAAGATGAGAGAATAAAACAAAAACCCAAGAAAGTTCTTGGCTGAGCAATTACAGTTCAAAGTAAATTACCCTGACTTATTCATAGCACAGTCAGATTGTCATATTATAAACCGCTTGACTGTAATCATAGGCCAACTGGATTAGTAGATTGTTGTGATATGTTTTTATGTTAAATGGGTTGTTTTGTTGTCCCCTATGCTAATAATTTAGTCCTAAAATGTACCCCCCTTTTTCCCTGTACTGTTAGTACTGCCCAGATTGTATTAGTTTATTTAGCTTATTCATCCTTCCTTAACCCTACCTTTTTTTCTAGACTGTTTCCTATCAATCTCCAAATCTTCAATGCCTTATTAGTTGTTTAGATTGCTCCCCTCCTGCTGTGTTCCCCTATTGGTTTCAGTATTGTAATCCCCGCCTGGTAACCCTCTCCTATTGGATCCCTACCCTGAACTGCTCCGTGCCCTCCAAAAGTATTCCCTTAAAACCCACTGTCCTGCCCTGAGGGGTGAGATTCGTCGGGGGATTTGTTGAGGGATTTTTTCAGGGGCTTTTCAAGGGCTTTTCTTTTAGAGATTTTTGGGTCCTAGCCTCTGCTCTATCTTCAAGTTATAATAAACGATTCTTGGAGCTGCAAGCTAGGCCCATCTCACGCTCTTTACACTGATCCACCCATGAATGCCTGGGGTACACGGGGCCCCGGGGGAACATGTCACACGTCCATAAAGTGCAGTAATATTGAAGAGTGCCACAACAGTAGATGTTTGTAATGATTTTATTTTACACTATATAATAACTATGACAAGTCTAGATCTTTTTTAAGATATATAGTATAAAGGGTAAGTATAAAGTATAAGTTCTAAGTATAAAATCAAATCTTGTTGCATTCTGCTGCATAATAAAAACACAGAAGAACACACTATGGATGTTAAGAACTACTAATACAAATATTCTTTGTACTACAGTCTGCCAAAAAAAACCCCAAATCCAGATGGCTTAACACCCTGGGCAGCTGGATCATAAAAGTGTGCAATATGGAATCCACCACTTCCTGCGGGTGAGATCCATGGTTGTGGAAAATTGTCCACTCATTGTGAAAAATTTTCCACAGTTGGAACGACCCCACCAGTCCTGGCAAAAAAAAAGGTGATTCCATCTTCTTTTCAGCCACTGGAAAATGGTGATAAGATTTCCACTCAAACTTCTTTTCTCAAGGCTGAACAAACCCCAATGACTCAGCTTTTCCTCACTCAGCAGGCTTCCCAGCCCCTGGACCATTGTTATGGCCCTTCTCTGGACCCTCTCCAGCCTCCTGGTAGAGGGTCTAAAGACGAGCACGGTATCCCAGGAGTGGCCTGACAAGCACTCGGTACAGTGAGATAGTGGTGCCTTTGTCTCTGTAGGTCATGCACTTTTTGATGCAGTCCAGCATTATCTCTCTTTTCCACAGCACGCTCTGTACACCCAGTGTATGTCTACCAGGACCCCTGGGTCCTTTTCCATAGGGCTGTTCCTCTTCTGGGTGGATCCCAGCCTGTGCTTCCCTCCAGGATTATGTTTTCCCTGGTGCAAGATTTACATTTGTCTGTGCTGAACTTCATGAAGTTCTTGCCAGCCACTCTTCCAGCCTATCCAGGCCTTCTTCTGGGGTGTCTTTCCCTTCCCAAGAACCCTTTCCCGTTCAGTTTGGTACCGCCACAGACATCATCACAGTACACTTGATCGCATTGTCCAGATCGCTTAGGAAGATAATCAACAGCTTTGGGCCCAACACTGATCCTTGGGAGACACCCCCGTTGCCACCTTGTAAAGGAGCTGTTTGCCACCCCCATCTGAGGGCCCAGGAGCCAGGGCCCCACTCACACCACAGACTTCTTGTCCAGAGCATCACACATTGGTTTCTCTGGGAGGAAGCTGTGGAAAAATCCAGATAGAAAGTGTTCACCACTTACTCCACCAACTGAGCACGATTGAAAGAGCAAAGCCGTTGTTTGGATACATCAAGCAGCTGAGAAGATTATGGATACAGAAGTATTCACCTTTGTCCTAGAAGAGACTGAGGTAGTTATGTGATGACGATCTGCTAAATGTCTTATGTGCACTGTTACTGTCAACAGGAAAAGTGAGAAAATAAGACTCAGAATTTTCAAGCCCCTTCATGAATACTCACTGCATTTTTAGGAAATATTTAATCTCTCCCTAGGTTTAAATTGCAGCTTCAAACAGTTCAAGAAATTTCCAAGGAAATTCAAAAGAAGTCATAACAAATCAGCTTGTTAAAAATGGCACCTGGGAATAATGATTCTTGCACTCATTCAGGCAGAAGCACCTCAGTCTTCATCTTTGGGATCCATGCCTTCAATGAGGTTCTGGAATAAACCATTTGTCTAATTCACAAGCTGAAATTAGCCTCACTAGAAGTCAAATAAATAATGGTGCCAGTATGAAGGTATACTTGCTGCTCTGTCTGTGATACTTCTCATAAGTATTTTCTTATTCAGAAGAATACACAGCATTATGGAAAATTAGTAAGAAATGTCAATTACACTTGTGTTTTTCTTATCTTCTTCAAATGTTCTTTACAGGGTTAAGGAAATATGAAAAAGACTGATTATGTTGCAGGAAAATATGGAGAATTAATTCATTCCAACAGCACACAAGTAGTATTTTCACATTTGCACAACAGTTCTGTTGCTGCTGTAGTTAAAATAGTGATCTCAAACACACAGTTATCCTTTAGCAGATAAAATCCATAAAAGGACACTTAAATTTGTCTAAAGGTTGTAATAGTGGACCAAAGCTGTAAAGAATATAGCCCATCTGATGGATAAAAGTCCTTCCTCCTGTATTTTATTTCCCTCTTTGAAAACATCAGATTCAGCAATATCCACTATCTTAGCCACTTCCTCTTGGCACAGATGTTCCAAAATTTGAGGGCTCAAGTATGAGGGAAGAAGCTGGTACAAAGCCAACTCTGTGGGGCATCTTATAAGTGTATGAATAAGTGAAAAGCAATGTATCTTGCTTTTGTTTTCAGTAAATATTTGATGGCGGGGGGTGGGAAGCATTTAGGCATTTTATGACTCTGTGATTCACATGCTGTTGTGGGAGGAAAAAACAAACAAACAAAAGTCTGCAAACAAAACCAAACCAAACCATAACAAAACAAAACAACCCTCTTCAGGTAACTTTGAACAGCAGTGGTCTCTGCATTTGTTTCTTACGCTGTGCTTAAAATATCTTTCAAATTAAATAATACTACTACACTGGTTTTTACATGTTTGCCTCCACTGAGTGCCTAATGACTGTGATACCTGTGAAGACTTCACAAAAATGCTTTCTTTTTTTTCTTCTCTAGGCCAGCAACTAATGGAAAATATTTGAAGAAATATATTTGTTTTATCCCCTTAAATTTGGTCTAAATAGTAAAAATATTGCATCATTGCTTTTGAATCTTTCTCTGACATACAATTGTTCATCATCAGACAGAATGTCATGGCCTTGTGAAGGACCAGGTATAAGCACAATTTGTCTTGAACATATTGATTTTTGGGACTGGAAAGATGTGACTTGAAGAGAGGGTCCCTCCGAGGTGGGGCACCGCTGTTCTCAGCTGACTTCCTTTAGTACTTTGAGCTTCATGCTCAACGCACCCACATCAACTCCTCCCACTCTGATTCAGTTCTTGGAGGGCTCAGAAGGGCTGGCTGTACATGCACAAACAATCTGGCATAAAAGATCCAGTTTACATTAGAGGTGTGCCCCAGCTTATCTATGAAAGGAAGTGAATTGTCCCTTTTACTCTCATTTTCCTCTCTCTTTCTCTCTCTCTCTCATTCTCTTTGTAGTCCCCAGATCTGGACTATCCATGCATCAGGACCAACACAGGATCTAAGGACTGGTGATCTTTTTTTTTTTCTCTTTCTCTCTTTTATGCCTTCTTTTTCTCTCCTGTCTCACTTTATCTTCATAAAGTGAGGCTATCATATTCTACTCCTTACTCTGTACTGAAGTTTCTTGTGAGGTTTGAGGGGTTGTTGGTGATGTGAAGAGTTCAACATCAGGTTGTGATATTTGGCCTAATCTTAATCTTTGTATACATGCACAAGCACCAAAAAAAAAAAAAAAAAAAAAAAAAAAAAAAAAAAAAAAAAAAAAAAAAAAAAAAAAAAAAAGTTCTTGGCGATGTCCCAGAGATAAAGAAACTGGGACAATAATGATACAGATTTTGCACTATAGAACAGGCACTACTTCCCCAGTTTCCCTCCACCAGACTAATATTCCTTCCCTGACATTAGCAGTAGGGGAAAGCTTATGTGGTGTTGGCTGCACACACAGGGGAAAAAAAAAGGGGGGGGGGGGGGGGGGGAGGAGAGGGAAGAAGATAGGATAGCTAGATAGGAGTCATATAAAGCAGTGCAGATAAGCAGGAAAGATATCCTTGGTTAGAGCTGAGGTCTCAGGGACTGGACTTGAGTTGTGAAGCCCCTCTATAGAGCTAATATATGCAAATGTATAGCTAAATTCTCTGAAGTTCAGCAGGGACCTAATATGATAATTGCAGAGGAAAATTAGCTTTGCTTTGATACTTAAACCTGAAGCTTAACAACACAGCTGCAACCAGATCCCTCGGTTGCAAGGATCAAATTCCAATTACCAGGTGGAAACAAGCTGCAGCGGCCATGGGAATTTGTATATTTCCTGTTCTCACCCATATTTGCTGACTATGCCTTTTCATGACCTGGAACATGGTGAAGTTTTGGAAGGGCCATGTGCTTAATTTAGCCTTTTATGACAATAACTTCTGCTGATAAGCATCCTACTTCTTTTATTCCTTCCAAGGGCTGTGAAGAGGTTCAAAGTCTTACATTATAGAACTTAGGAGACTAGTTTGCATACATTTTAAATCTTCATTGCTTATCCATGAGCTGATGAACTTTGATGGGTCATAACCTGCTCACCATTGGAATAGAATGTGTTTCTCATAATTTGTTGGTATTGATGCCTGAAGCCAAACAGGGTAGGATGTGTTTGGACAGCAAAGCATCCTTGTCAGAAATGTAAGCTCGTCACAGAGCTAAAGAATTTGAATTGATTAAAAGCTTTTCTTCTTTCTGAATTTTGCCTTGGTGTCTATTTCTCCAGGCAATATCTACTGGCTATAATTTTATATACTAGTTTTAAAATGGTAAGATGCAGCAAATTGACAACACAAAAACTATATTTATTATGTTATGCTTTAAATCAGTAGAAAGTTGTTAAACAGATGTTGAAAGTGCACGGAAATAAACTAAAGAAACTCTGTTATCAGAATAATAGCAATTCATTTGCAGCTTCAGTTGTTCTCACCTGTTTTTATATTAAAGAAATAAAATGGTATTTCAAAGGTCATTTTTCTATACTTCAATGCAGCCAGGCTGATGAGGAAGGACAAATACTTGAAAAATGAGGTTGCACAAGGTGCTTGAAGATAGAAATTGTTTCTTTAAAGTGTTTAATCATGCTTTTCAAAACCATTTCCTCTGGTGACCTAATCACATAAATCATAGTAAAAGGTTAAAGACAAAGTTCAATTGCACCAAATTATATGTGATAGTTTCCCTGACACGGATTACTTTCCATTTAAGAGTGAAGTAATTTCACTAAATGATCATACTCTTTGCAGGCCTCTGGAATGAAAGCTGGTACTTTGTCACACACTTGTATGGATGAACTTCTTGGCTGCTTAAAACTCGGCTACATGGGAAAATAACAACAAATAATATAGCTGTATGGTTCTGGAAAATAATTACTCAACTCATGACTTACTCCATGCAATGAAAATGTTACACATGACTTATGATTTCTGCAGAAACTCCTTGAAACTCGCTTGATTTACAACAGGGAGAAAAACCAAAGCATAGAATTACAGTGGAGAGCATGCAGCTGGGAGATGTCCCAGCCCCAGACCTATACCCCAAAGCAGGTAGAAAGAGATTTGAACAACATCTTCAAGTTAGTGTCTTAGCATGCAACTGACAATTTGGAGTGCTGAAAAGCAGACACTTTGGTAAAACTCCATGTATTTGAAATGTTTTAAAATTTTGGACAAGTGCAACTGCAGGGGACAGCAGAGGAGAGGTAAAAATGCCTGGGACATATTTGGTTTATTAACTTGGATCATTTTTTAAACGTGAGTCTCTCTCATTCTGTCGTCAGAACTAATAGATTGACCACTTTTATGCTAGTAAGAAGTCAGGATTTAATTCAACTAGCTAAAGAAGTGTCAATACCAGCATGCGTCTTGGTAAGGTGGTAAATTAAGTCTTTCCCTTCTCTGTTCAGCATTTTCCAGAATAACTATAACAAGGAGATTTAATGAATCACTGGTCTTGTTTTTCTTTAATGCAGATGTGCTCTTCAAATACTTGATCTTCAAGTTCTCTCTGTTCCTTTTCTCTTTCTTTCTGCTTGGCATTTTCAATATTCTTCTCAAGTATCTTTTACTGAATTAATGTACATCTTTTAAAGTAAAAACCAGTTAACACCCTCTGCATACAGTTCTGCTTTTGTGTCTGGCTGGGGAGATAAATTCACATGTACTATTAGCTGCCTACAGGCAGACCCACCTTCTAATATATCCCTTAGTACTGCAAGAGATCCACATAATTTTCCAAGTGGGATTCCCCGCTTGGAAACTATAGCAAGACCCTTTCGCATAACTTCTGTAAGAGTTCAGTTCGGCCACGGAGGTATTACTTCAAGAGTCAAGAGATGAACTCTAGTATAAGAGAGCATGTTGGAACTGGTGGTAGCACCACCACAAAGGTAATTTCCACAGATGGATTTCCAGCAGCATTTTCCAAACTGTGCACGTAAGCCATAATCCCTTGGTGGTTGCGCTAAAGTACACTTGGCATGACCTTGGCCTACTTGAAAAAGGGAAACTTGTGATTCAAGCAGATGTCTGCAAGTATCGCCAAGAAGTCATGAGTAAGTATTTAGAACCATAAGAGTTTTAAAGTAAAATATGCATCCAGTGATATTTCAGCAGCTGAGCATCCTAACCTTTTTGGTCCCTAATTAAAAGGGAGCCTCCTCACAAGTATTTAACTTGGGTTGCAATCCTAAAACCAGAAAACTACCTTTTTCTTGCTTATTTGTGGAAAAATTTATCCAGCTGCAATCAGGAGCAACAGGCTGAATACAGACTCTTTTCCCAACATTCCTCTACATATTTACCAAATGAAAATATTGTACCTTCTTTTCAGTTTAGCTGAGTAGGCTCCAGAACTTCTAACTAGATTTTCTGGCACAGAAGAGAGAAAAAATTGGTCAATATTGTTTAGAGAACACTCCTGGCTGATTATTGTTACAATTAAACTAGGACTAACATCAATTAAACATAACAAAGGACTTTTCCAGTCCTGCTAGCCAAGAATCTTAGATCTCCCAAATCAGACAGCTGCAAGTCTCTACTAAAATACCACGGCCACATGCATTGCTTCCTGGCCCTACTAAGATAATATAAACCTGTGAACATTCCAGTGAGACCTGAAATTTTGAGTTCAAATATTTTAAGATTGTATTTGATTCTGGAATTTCCCATATTCACAGCCATTCAGATGCAGCTAAGCAGAGTAGACATCACTTTCAAGAGAATGACCTTTTCTTCCCTGGTTAACGAGACAGGTTTTTTCAGTGCCAGCCTTCAACAGAAGGTCGCTCTGATGAGGTTGACAATGGATAGTGTAAAACAAGTGAAAACATAGAAAGCTGTAAAAGATTGCATTTGATCCAATTAGAGCTGCCCTCACATAAGGATGACAACCCTCATATTTCCACCCACTTGCACAAAAAAATATTGAAAGTATCAGCTCATACTGAGCAGTCTGGCTTCCATGTTAATGTTGTACATCTAATATATTTGCACAACCCTTGCAGATGAACCTGCACTTACATTTTCTGGAGACATTTGCACTCATTAAGCTCCAATATTGTTAGGTTCTGAAAATATAACATTTAAGGTAATGTAGAGAACCATGCCAAGAACACCATGTCAGGATAATGAAGCAGCATGGTTTTCAAATTGATGTTTGCTCCTGTTACTTAGCTTTGAAAGTAACTGCAGAGAGAGCACAAGAGAGACTGCAACTTCCAGGTCCTCTTACAGGAAGCACACCTTCACCTCCAGGTTTGAAACTGACTTTAGACAAGCCAACAGGGTGAATATCAATCTTCTGCACCATGTGCATTCCTGTGATCATCAGTGAGAATCTTCTCATTGCATTCAGATCCCTCTTTTGCAACCAAAAGCTTTTAGGTTTCTGGAACATTAGAGGAGACAACCTGGAAATTAGGCTAAACATCATATTTTACAAACAGCCTCAAGTTCCTTTACCCCTAGTTGAAAGTGAATCAAGGAGATAGTAACAAACACTCTATGCACTTTGCACACTTCTCTTAAAACAATTAAAAGGTCAAGAAGAGATAAAATAAATTATTGACTTTCAGAAAATATGATTGAGAAGGACATTGCTGGTAGGTAGCAAGCTATCTACACTCTGTACTATTTTATACTGCTTTTTTTGTTATTGTTTCCCATATAATAAAGTTGTGCCTGAGGCAGTGCCTTAAAGATAAGGGAAGTTAAAATTTCTGGCCCTGACACAGGGACAATTTGGCTGCAATTCTCTCAAATCCATTTACATGTGAGTAAATTAGAGTATTTAGAAATATTTTACAGCCTTGGGAGAACTGCATGTAGGGCTCGAAGATTCAAAATTCACATGCACTCATGCTACACACATGTGGGCACTCAAATATTTCAATCATGCAAGAGGAGAAATGTGCATCCTCCATCTGCACACCCCTACTGCAATATCATCAGGTCCTGTGTTCTAATCTTACAATGTACACTGAATTTCAGGCATTTCAGTGGCATCATGTCCCTGTGAAGCAGGAAATTTTGCTTTAAATGGGTCATGTTCCATTCAAAAAGAAAGGAAAGGTACTTCTCTGCTCACCTCTCAGTTAAGTTCTTTTTTATCAGTTTTTCCTGAAGAGGTAATTCTCCAAACATTGTAATTCTCTCAACAACATTGGTAGTAGAATATGATTTTTGACTCTTGGTTCATTTCGATGTTGTCACTGTGGTGTAGGAGATGAACACTTCCAGGTTTCTGTATGTTAGTCAGAGTGCTCAGAAGTGGTCATTCCACATGTAAGATCCCTTCTGTACATGTGATATTCTGCCCTACCTTAGGCATTATGATATATCCCATAAAGGCCAAGGGTTCTCTGGGTTCATCTGAGCAAATTGCAGTCTCAAAAGGATCCACACATGTGCACTGATACCTGTAGCCTTCCCCACGAGACTAGACGGCCGCTGAAGGTAGAGTCGACTCTCTGACTTCGGTGGAATAGTTCTGCTTTTATTCTTATGTCCTGCTCAGCTTTGACACCCTACCCAATAGACTGCCGATGCCAGAGAGTGCTGGCCCCTCCCCTGCCACGGCTTTTTCCCCAGGGGGCAGGGCCCAGAGGCGAGACCCCAGAGGCCTCGCCCAATAAGTGTTCAGTAGGAGGACACAGGATTAGATTACATCTCAGTGAGGGGGACGTGCACTGCTGGGCAGGGACAGATAGAAAAGAACATTACAAATAAAAACCCCATTAATGCATTACAACAGATACCAAAAAGTCATATATGTGCACATTTAGTAGGTCTGGTGGTGGGACTGTACAGAGCCTGTTGTTTTCAAATTGCACAGCAGGATTAGTCTTTATACTGTGTGTCAAAAACTGTGTTGTACTCAGACTCTAAAAACACAAGAGGAACAAAAAGTAGTTTACAAAATCTGGCACAACAGGAAAAAGGACTTCTTGGGAGGACTGCTTGTGAGTACAGCTGCTTGAAAGTATAATACTTTCAAGTTCTGCTGAGCCCCATTTTATAATCAAGTGAGAATTTTTGTACTATGTCCTTCTGAAGATGTTTTATCTTTGCTTGGCTTTCAAGCCCTTCACCAAAGAATTTTCACTTTTTCTTCTGAGTCATCATAACACCTAACACAATGAATAGATGTCCACTGAGCTGGCAAGACATTATTTGTTTTAAAACTAAGTGACAATTGGCTGCTAGGTTTAATACATGCTGAGCCTCAAAACAAAGTGCATCTCTGTGTGTTACTCCAGCTCTTCACTGATTTATAGCAGCATGGAGTCAGCTTGCAAACACTGGGCCCCTTTATATCACCTCAGGAAATAAGGCTTAAGACAATGTTTTCTACTTTTCCCAGTGCTGTCTGACCTGGCAGTTCAGCATGCTGTGCAAGATTTTTATTCCCGTAGCTCTGTTGTGATTACAATGTGGTTACAATGTGGTTAACATCTTTTTCTCTGTTACATGCGTCTGTCAGCTCTAACTTTCATGGTACAATACAGCTCAGAGGATATTCTCTCTGAGGCTGGGGAGCCGGAAAAAATCTATGGATCTTGTAAATCATCAAAACAGTTCTTCATACATCACTATTACCTTGAGAAAATACCATCTTTAACTCTGATTGACCATAATGAAGGGAAAGGCCACTCGGCACTAGTTTGAGGACCTGATGGATAAAAGTATTGGTCCCTACAGGTTTCACTTTTCTGCAGGACTCAAGGACAGTGTATGTCAGTAAGTGCAGTGGTCAAACAACCTGACATCACTGAGAACAGGATATAATTTCTTTCGCATCTCCACTTCAAAATGTAACCAACTTAAAAAAAAAAAAAAACAAAAAACAAAAACAAAAACAAAAACAAAAACAAAAAAAAAAAAAAAAAAAAAAAAAAAAAAAAAAAAAAAACAAAACTCTGCAATCCAGTGAAAAGAACTGTACATAAAGTGAATTTAGAGTATAACACAGTAACACCTGAAGCGCTTGGGGATAAAATAAGTCAAAACATAAACTAAATAATATCTTCTTTCCACACTATCCAGAAGATCTCAATAAAATGTTTTCCATTTAGAGATAAACTGGTATTTGAGTGGGTATAACAAAAAGTATGAACATAATTTTTTGATCCTTGTGTGTTGCTTCAGAAACTAACATTTCCTACACAATTGAGGGTAATAAATTTGTTAGTATCTGTTTTCCTTTTTCCCAAATGTTACATTCTACTACCTCTTAAAAAGAATGAAAGAAAAGGTGTGAGACAACCCTATATGCTTTAGGCATATAGGTATGCCCTAGACTGCAAAGAAGAATGTCGTGCCATCTTATTCTTCCTGGTAGTACTAGTTTAGGTCATGAGAGTTTCTAGGTGAATGACACACACCTGTAACAACCACATTAAGGTAAAACTCATTAATTAAAGATGAAGTCTGGTTTTATTCACTTCTAATGTGAGTTGAACAACCCATGACACTTCTTTAACAAGAAAAAAAAGTATTCCTTGCCTCTTCAAGTAAAAGAAAAAAATACATGCCATGTTTTTACATAAGCATAAATCAGAGCAGCTTCACTAGTATCCAACAGAGTGCAACTATTTATAACTAAGAATACTATCCACCAAAATATAGAACAACCTTGCATGATCACAGAGTTTTGCTGGATTGAAAATGTCAAGTAGTACCTTTTCTATGGAAAACATAACTAATTTTCAACTTGTGGTATTGGAAAATACCTCCTCCAGACTATTTCTTATAAAGAAAGGGACCAATTTGCAACTTCACACATTTACGGAATCAACATGTGGCTCAAAGAGTTTTACTGATATTTTTTAAGCAAAAGTAAAAAAAATAAAACCAGAACAAATGTATTACTGACTGCATCTTCTAACCCAATCAAATTAGCTGTGTAGCTTAAGTGAGAAAACTCCACCTCCACAAATTCTGTACCCTGAATCCTAGAGAAGTTGGGGTTTTTTTTACTTTTGGTATGATATCTGTGGCTTAAACTTATCTATACTTTTAAACATAACTTTTTTAAAGCCTCTTTTTTTTTTCCCATGAAATTAATTCATTACTAAACCTGCTTACCACCTACTTTCTTTATGTTATAATAGTACATTACTTCCTACCTGCTTTCTCTAGTAATATTCAGTTTAAGTATAAACAGGTATACCGGATAGTGCAATGAGGTACCCACATTAAATGGAGTGTTAAATTTTTCTGGCTGTGGTAAATATAATTCAGGACCAAATGTAAGAGATTTTCTGATTGCCTTCCCATTCCTGCAATGGGATTACCGTAGAGCAGGACTGAAGTTCCTAATACTGCAGTCATTCTATCACTCTTCAGTTGAAAAGAACCTTCCAACATTTGCAGACTGCTGCAAAAAATCCAGTGGCAGGGCCCATTAACATAATCTCACTACTTGATATACCAATGTCATCTAAGTGGAATATTTTGTATATATGCACATATGTGGGAAATCAAGTAGATAGATAGGAATTACATTGAAAGATGAATGGATAAATAAATATATACACTCTTCCAGCACTTCTATTTTTCAGCAAATCAGCTGTGAATTTTCTGCATTTAACAGTTTAATGCATTTTGTATTTGTTCATGTAGAGAAAATGTAATGAAAATTAATAGATCATTATATCCAGCAGAAAAAGCACCTCAGATCATATATCTCATCTAAGTCTCTACTCCAAGCAGAGTGCAACTTTAATATTAAAATCTGACCGACACTCTGGTGAAGGGATATGAGCTTTTCAGTTTGCTCCCTCACGAGTGCTCCAAATAATCTTTCAGTAAAACACCTTTCTCTTAGAGGGTTTCAGAAGAAGACACTTTAAGTTACTGCTTCCTAATTTGTAATGTTCAAGACATCATTTTCTATTATCATTCAGTCAGGCCCACTACATCTTTCCTTTCTCATATCTTTTAAGTTTGCTAGAAAAGCTGCCACTGCTGAGAAGGAAGGTAAATATAGACATTCACTAAATAAGAAAATGAAGTTTTCTTGAAATTTATCTGATTTTTTGCATTCTTTGGGGTTTCTTTTTTTCCCTCTCCTCTCCTCTCCTCTCCTCTCCTCTCCTCTCCTCTCCTCTCCTCTCCTCTCCTCTCCTCTCCTCTCCTCTCCTCTCCTCTCCTCTCCTCTCCTCTCCTCTCCTCTCCTCTCCTCTCCTCTCCTCTCCTCTCCTCTCCTCTCCTCTCCTCTCCTCTCCTCTCCTCTCCTCGTCCTCTCCTCTCCTCTCCTCTCCTCTCCTCTCCTCGTCCTCTCCTCTCCTCTCCTCTCCTCTCCTCTCCTCATCCTCTCCTCTCCTCTCCTCTCCTCTCCTCTCCTCTCCTCTCCTCTCCTCTCCTCTCCTCTCCTCTCCTCTCTTCCTGAGACTATATCACAAGTCTGTTATGGAGTTTATTCTTAGGGCACATATTCTCCCATGGCACTTTGTTTAGACCAGCAACAGTCTCCTTGGAATAAGTCACTTGGCAAAATGAGGAATAAGACTGCAGCCTCTAGCTTATTTGGCTGTTACATTGCCACAGGAAAAAAAAAAAAAAAAAAAAAAAAAAAAAAAAAGAATGAGAAATCAATATGTGGTTCAATACATAGGATGTTCCTTCAACACCACAGGTTTTACCCATGGCAAAGAATGATAATAAGCACTGAAAAAAGGGAAAGAAGGGCTTTTACAGAGTTCCTCACACAAGAAACAAACAGAATTATGTTGTAATCCAGCTAATTCACAGTGATTATAAAGTAATTGCTTTTTCTGTGTCTGTATTTCACATTTTGCATAGTGGTTCTGGTGACCTTTGTGAGGCATGCTGTAAAAAATTACAAACAACAACAACAACAAAAACACAAACAAACAAAAACCCTACCAAAATCCACCGACAACAACAAAAAGGCCTTACAGCAGAGAAAAAGGTGTCACATTGGTTGTTTGAACAGGGGCAATATCCCCTAAGGATGAAGCACAGTGATGTGTTTTGTGCCTACTAGAAGTGTCTTCTGACAGATTCAGAAGAAAAAGATAAATAAAAAAAATTCTTTTCGAGTACACCTTCTGTCTATCATACCTGATTTTAAATTCAGTAGTATTGAAAATTGAAATGAATTAAAAACAAAATTACAGAGGTGCTCATTGCGTCCCTGCAACCAAAATGTGTTGAAAAGAAACCAGTTGAACTGGTTCTCAAAATAATGAAATATCTCCACCATTCCTACAATAAAAAACAGAAGTGCTAAAAATTGATTGCTTAAGCTTCTTTCTTAAATAACTGAATGATTTGACAGATACATCATGTCATTCATGTTTACTTAAACCACTCGGATAGCTAAAATTAGCTTTAACTTCAGGCTCTCCCTGAAATCTCCAGATGAAATAAATACAGACTTCTTGCATCTAGTTAAAAATAGATGTTGCTTTGAACATGTTCATTAAAGCTAATTATCTGCATAAGTGTTTAATCTTTGTTTATCATAGAAGTGAAAAGAACATGTGTGTATATATATATATATGTGTGTATATATATATGTATATATATATGTGTGTATATATATATGTATATATATGTGCGTATATATATATATGTACACACACACACACACACACACACACACACACACACACACACACATGTATCCCTTTTTAGATTTTTTTTTCCATTCAGAAATTATAAAACTTTAAACTTAATTTTCTCCAACCATTACTGCAGGTCTCCAAGGTTAACTAAAATATCTACACCCCTCCAAACATTCTTGTTAAGCGTTGAGAGGAACAGCTTGAAGAAGGCAGATACATAAAGACAATATGAAAATCAAAATAAATAGCTTCACAATTTCTATAAATTATGTGGAAGGGTTTTTTTCCCCACTTGCACATACTTTCCTACTGTGACATCACAATACACATCTTGAATTAGGGATATAGAAATACTCAGGGACTTCTAAACTTGAACATTTCCGTATGCTAAATTCACAACAAAAGGTTAAAGAAATTTAGGTTTATAGTTCTGAAACACAGGATTTGGACTTGGCTCAGCAAGTCTTTCTTTTTTCAAGAAAAATTAAGGAATTATTTTAGAATTTCATTCTAATTTCACTAGAAGAAGGAGAACAGAAATTTGGGATAGAGGACTCTGACTTCAACCTATGTGTTTCCTCTTTCTGCATCTTACTCTACACTACATCATCCCCAGGGTCTGCAGGTTTATAAACCCAAGTGCTAATTTATATTACTCTTTGTTTCATGCTTGGCTGTGCCTATCAGCCCATTAAGAAATGAACAGAGTCTCAGTATCTGCCATTACTAATTTTAAACAGGAAGAAGGACATGGCAAGCAACGACATTGGTGCATTTGAAAATATGTTAATTGTGTCTGTCTCATTATTCAGCCTACTTAACTACTTGCCAATACTACTTTACTATACACAAGTCATGAGAGATTACTTCAATATTTTAAAAATGATATCTGAATTCCTTTGAAATACCAGATGTTTTCTACTAATTGAAAAATCATTTTCATGAGGATTCTTGTAGAGACATCACTGATCAGAGATAAAAGTTAATGTACGATTTGTACATTCTACTGACTGCTTTTCAACCTCAAATACTAATGAAAGTTAGGTATCTGAATGCAGCAGAGTGGTAACTAGCTTTCAGTACCAGCAGTTCTCAGCCTGGGTGTAGAACAGCTGCCAAAAGTTCAATCACACTTTTGTGGCGAAACATCTGTGATAGTTGCAAAATGGGATGCAAGCAAGGTAGTACATTTTTCTGCCCAGCACATCCAGGTGACACTTGCTAAAGCTAACATAGACATGCCTGTCCAATGATGACTCTATATTCCCCTCAGACAGCGAAAGGATGGGTTTACTGTGTATCAGTGTATATAGGGAAGCATAACAAATATTAGTGATGATTTAATGCATACTTTTTCATTTTCTATATGGAAACCTGTAATCCTGGAGGCTCCTACTCCATTTTAGCTTTTGGGAGAACATTGGATGTGGGTTTTTCAGATGTGTAGGGAGTAATAGCTCTTTTAACATTTAGATGTCAAGTTTCCCATTCTGGTATTTCATTAACGGGCTGTAATGTCTTATGTGCTGACTGAGATCTTATCTACACACATTTTTTTTAAAAAATCCTTTCCCTTTCAAGCGATGAAGTGAGATGTCAGCCTTTCAAGCAATAAATCAGGAAATGTCTCCCTGAGAGTGAATGTGAACAAGAGAGATGCAAAGAAGAGTGTAGAGGGAAGAAGTGGAGAGAGTGCATGCATGTGCAAAAGCTGGTAATTTTCACCACTGGTATGCTCTTTAAAATAAGTGACAGCCATCTTATGGGATAAAACTCTATTTGTTTGTCTTCATTCCTTGCCATGTTACTGTACCTCACTCTGCTCTGAGACTAGAAGAAATTACTTATCCAGAAAAAATTTATTCCTTAGCACATGAAACCACACTCATTTTTAATGTGTTCATCTATATAAGACTCGAGATTCCAAGCTGAAGAAGAAGAAAAAAGGATAAATGATGAATCAACTGAGATATAGATGGAAGAGGAGGACATGGATTCAAAATGTCAGGAGGGGTGGAAATGTGTTTGTTCAAGTTGTTCTCAAAGGAAAAGAATATCCCAGACCTAGAAATTCTCTGTGACTTAAGCATTTAGTTTCAGATATTCAAAGAAACCTTTGCGTGATCTGGCACTCAAATCCTCCCAAGTTGCACATAAGATATTTGATTCTCTGCCCATCTGCTAAAATAAGCCTAGAGATCAACATATTTAGCAGAAAACAGAGGGAAGAAATGCACCTGTATAAATACTACATTTCATGCAAAGGCATGCATCTTCACAGCAGTGCTATGAAGAAAGAAAAAAAATACTAAAAAGCAGAATTGACCATTCTACCTATGATGTGACATTAGTAGCCATCTGAGGAGACAGCTTGATTTGAGGCCATGACAGAGGTGATGAATTTACAGCTGCTGAACAGAAGAGCATTCAGGGGCATGCCCAAGCCCAACCAGACAGTGCTGGTAAATTATATTTCAAAAGTTTACAGCAACTTTTTATTGATTGCTAATTTTTATGCCTTAGCATGGAAAAGAAAATGTGATAGAATTTCTTATACAGATGAACTGTAATTGAGTGTAAGCTGCATGTTGACTCCTGTTGACAAGAGCTGAACCATTAATACCTCATGTGGAATTCAAACAGGATTTTGTCTGACTGTCGTGACAGTATCCAACACCAGGTGAAGGATGAGCCTTGTATCATGTTCCTTGACTTTGGAAACTGTGCCTAGATTGCTTCACCACTGGGGACTTCTGTCCATGAGGGGTCCTGCTGGACCCCTAAATCAACCTTGAATACAGACCTAAAGCTAGCTCCAAGTTTTAAGTCAAACCAAATATATACTTAATGTTTTCAGCTTATAAAGGACAAGCAAAAGAGAAGAACAAAACAGAACCACAGAATCACAGAATTCATTAGGTTGGAAAACATCTTGGAGATCATAAAGTCCAACTTATGGTTAAACAACACCTTGTCAACCAGACCATGGCATTGAGTGCCACATCCAGTCTTTTCTTAAACACCTTCAGAGGCAGTGATACCACCACTTCCCTGGGCAGCCTATTCCTATGCCCAACGGCTCTTTCTGTAACAAATTATTTTCTAATTTCCTGATACCGTTTAAGACAGTCTTCTCATCTTTTCACTGGTTACCTGAGAGAAGAGACTGAATCCCACCTGGCTAAAACCTCCAACCTCCTTTCAGGCAGCTGTAGAGAATGATAAGGTCTCCCCTGAGCCTTCTCTTCTCCAGGTTGAATAAGCTCAAATCCCTCAGCCGTTCTTCATAGGGCTTTTGTTCCAGACCCTTCACCAGCCTTGTTGCCCTCCTTTGGATGTGTTTGAACATCTCACTGTCCTTTCTAAATTGAGGGGCCCAGACCTGGACACAGTACTTAAGGTACAGTCTAACTGGAGCTGAGTACAGGGGAAAAAAGTCTTGTGAAATGGGAGAAATTACCCATATGTGCCTTAGAAATAGAAAAAATGTTGCTATAGTTTGACTCTATTCAACTCCCTTTCCATCCTTTAAAGCAAAAAATAGAGTGAATGTTCTGAAGTCAGGCTGTCCCACTAGTTAGAACATTCTCCTGTGAAAAAGCAAAATATTTCTGTCTTATTTCATTACAGCCTGGGCTTCATACTCTTGGTTTTGGTATGCCCTGGCTGAAGACACTTAGTGTTCTAGTTGGTATTAGTCAATTTTTAAGAAGTAGTAACATATTCTTGTATCAAAGAACAAGCTGTGGCCAGTAGCAGCAGTAACTTTACATTGGGTCCCCCAAATCTGATTCACCTGCAATCCAGGCTGGTGTAATGCAGTCAATGACACTGACCTGTGAAAGACAAAGTTGCTAAAACACAACACTGCAAACCAAAGAAACATGGTAAAGAGATGAGTACAATGAAACTTGAATCAGAAGCATTAAGGGATAGAAGGCAGAAGAAAACACAGACTATATCTTATCTCTGTGCCATGTCTTAATAATACAAGGGAAGAACTTATGACAAATCATCCCTCATCTATTTTCCTTGTATACCATGGATGCCTAGTATATTTGGTCACTGATCTGCTGCAGTAAAGAAGCAGTACAAGAATATACAGTCCTGACAATGAATTCACTGGCAGGGCTGCATTGATTGTCCTTCTCCAAACTTAAAAAATCTGTGCTGTTTAAAAAATTAATTTTAAAAAAGGTCTATATTTGTATTTCTCGAAGTTTAAACATATGACAGAAAGCAAAATATACATTTTAACTTGTTTTCTTTGGTCTGCTACTGGTTTGCAGTGGCACTTTCATCGTACCTTCCATGCATTTTTATATTTTTTTGCCCATAGTTGAAATGGGGTTGTATAAGTTAAACCAAGTTTCATGAGTACTAGTTCTTTGAACTTTTTGATCACTGGTTCAATTCTGTTATCCTTTCCTCTCTGTCTGATGCTGTAAGTGTGCACCAGCAGCCAAAGAAGATGGTAGAGCCTCATCCCCATTCCCCATCTGTTCACTCTTCAGGAGGCAGCAGATAAAAAGTGCTGCATCCAAAAAGGTGAGGGAATTACAGGGGAAGAATTTTACAAGAAGAGCTATGTTGGGTCTAAGCTTTAAATGAGATTCTAATAACTTTTTTCCACCCTTAACCCAGAAAGCAGGAAAGGACAAGAAACAGTGCTTTTCTAGATCTGCAGTTACTGGTGAGGATCATGGGTTCTTATTTCACATGTGCCAGTTTATGGGAGACAAAATGGTCTTCAGACTGCTTCTCATGAAAAGAAGGCTCAAGAACACTGGAGAACAGCGAGTTAAAGTGATTACTTAAACAGTGTTAATATAAAAAGTGCCTTGTCATTAATAAGATAATACCTTCCATATGCCGTTCTCTAAGGTGCACGTCTGTATCTTTTACTCTAGAGTTGGTGCAGCTTACTATTAACCATGTACATGGAGAATGGCACAATTTGTTTTTGGGTTTTACATTTATAAAGAATGCTGATCTCTGTAGAACCTCTATCATAGTTACATGCAAAATATCTGAGATATTACATAACGTCAGGTGTAGTCAAATGGGGAAAAACCATAGCTGTGGAATATTCCCTTTCTTCCTCAGATGCTCTACTGTTGCATGGTTTTAGCCCTAGTAAAATGTTTTCTGTTGTCACAGTAAGCCCAGAGTCCTGTAACGTGAAAGGAAAAGGGGGCGGGGGGGGGGGGGGGGGGGGGCGGGGGGGGGGGGGAAGGCAGGGAAAGGTTTGCATGGCATTTTATTCAGGGGCAAGCATGTGTCTTCCAATATACTCTGGGGGACAGAGTAATTCAATTTGTACCATGCAAAGTCCAATCACAAGCTCATTAATCAGAAGCAAACAAGCTCTCAATACCCAAGAGGTGAGGTAAGTGATGCAATTCCTGGAAGCAGCATCACCTGGAAGGTAAAAACAAAGAAATTCAAGCAGCTCCTTGTCACTGATGCTTGCTTTAAAGCAAGGGAGAGGGAAAGGGTGAGGAATAGGGATAGGGGATGGGTGAGGAAGAAGAGGGAGAGGAGAACATGCTAATCTTAACATGGTTTTGGATGCTTCTCCAGCACCTGTATAAACAGCTAAGAGTTGCAATTGACAGTTGCATAGAAATACTTAGAGGACAGGCAATATCCCAGTTCTATAGAGCACCACCTTTACTCTGATGTTGCTCGATTTGTATTGTTTGTGTTACTGTACCTGCAGGATGTCTTTGAAGACATCATGGTGCCCCTGAGTGAAGTTGAATGCACAAATAAAGACTTCCACGAGCCACTCAGAGGTTGCCAGACACACAAAAAAATCTCCTTTAAGTTTCTAGTAGTTCTCCACTACATGTAATGGATTCCAAAGCCCTGGCAGCTGCAGAGACAGAGGACACAGACTGATGTGTGACTGCATACACACTGCAGAAGGGTTTGGCTCTATTTACTGCAACCAACCCGGGCAGCGGGGCTCCTTCCTCCACTCCTTCAATTTGTTGCTGCTTTTCCACTCTGGAAAAAAAAAGTGAAAACTCAATGGTTTTCCACTAAAAAAGGCACAGTATAGCAAGAGTTAAAATAAGAAAGCCTGAATGTTTAATCTGCCAAAAACATACGGGAAGAGCAATCAAATCTGGGATAAGTAGCTCTGAATGAGGTATGCCTGATTACTTTAGACCATGCTGTTTGTCAGCCTTTTAAAATTCAAGTCATTACCAGATGCTGATCTGCTCTAATATTGTGATATTTTATCTGATTACACTTACGTGATTGTGCTATATCTGCTATTTGCCTTCCCATTTTTCTTTGTATATTAAATGCAGGTGGTTTTATTATTCAGAGAGCTAGAAAGTGTTGACTGCTCTGAATATAAATGGGGATATTATATCATTACCTTGCTCTGAAAGCAGAGTAATTCAGTGTCTAAATCATGTGCAAGGTACCTAGTGGAGACACAATAAACCATAATGTCTTGAGAGAGAAATCAATGAGAAAGGGATAAGGAGATAAAAATTTAGGGTGTTGCTAAAGAATGATATTGTTCATAATCCTATTTAGTTCTTTCAAATCACCATTTGATAATATAGCCTTTATATTCAGAACTTTTTTTAAGGTCATAGAATATGTCTTGGTGAAGTTATTGTCACATGGAACATTACCAGTAATGAGACTGAATAAAAACAAGATCACCAACAAACCAGTCATCTTAGCTGCCTTCAAAAAATGCAGAAGAATTCCACATATTTCTGCAAATGCTTTGTGGATCCTTCTTCTAAAAACATGTCTTACTGTGGGTACAGAATTTTGGGATACCATGGAAAAATATTCAGGAATCACTAACAGCATATCTGAAAAGCAGATCAGGGTTACAAAGCTGTTCGGGAATCCCTTTTTCTTGAAAGCAATACCTTATAGCATACCTTCTTGTAATCTTGCTCAACCTTCAACAGTTGTGACAGACAGATCAAGGTAAATGCACAACAAACAAGAAAAAAAGTAAAATTGCTAATGCCTCCCCATCCCTGCCCCCATTAAGGGGGCAGGCTTGCAACCTTCAGGATAACACTAAGATTGTTCAAGCCTCCCAAAAATGTTACTGCACAAAACAACCCCACCACCCCTGTGTTTACAGGAATGATTTCAGAGAGTGTGAGTAGGAGTCCAGAGAGACATGGAGTTGGTCAAGTGAACTGTGACTCTAAGTAAAGCAGGATAACATTATGTAGATGCTGGTGGGGAAGAGTGTAGAGAAGGCAGGCAGGGGAAGGCTTTACAATTAACACACATCAGACATCAACTTTTCTGAAAAATAAGAATTAAAAAAAGACAAGAGTATAAGGAGGAAAAGGGGCAGCCAGTGCAAAACCAAGGATGAACAATTCAGAGACACAAAAGCTCAAGAAGAAAAAATAGCAAATAACAAACATAGGACAGAGAGCCATAACTAGTAAAGGTTGGTTTAAGCTTGCAGGGTAAAGCATAATGGCAACAAAAGAAAAGAAAGTGCTAGTGCAAGGTGACAGAATTTAAAGTGAAGATGGCTCTAAATCGGAACTGAGGAAAGCAGAAATGCTCTCCACTCTGTAAAATGCACTTTCAGAAAGCAGAAAACAAGAAAACTTTGAAAAGGGGTAAAAAAAAAAAAAAAAAGAAAAAAAAAAAAAAGGACAGACATAGTCCTCCAAATAGTGGCAAGAGTCAGATGGGCAAACCACTAGCTTAAATACCTCTCTCATGAATCTTCACTGATTTTATCTGCCCGGAAAATTTTCAGTAACAGCCTATTGACATTGATATACAAGTCTGGGCACTAAAGGAGCTAACGGCCAAGCTTGAAGAAAAACGTGTGATTTTATCACAAATATCACAGAATGTTATGTTGATAAATCCTCTGCTACTACAGCCATGTGGCACAGGGAAATCCTTGCTTTGAGTTCAAATTTCCAAAGTAAACTTTTAGTCCAATCTGTGAAGAAGAGATTAAAGACATCAGCCAAAGGTAAAAAGTGCAGAAAACAAATAAAAAATACTTCATGTTCAAGCAACTATATTTTAAAACATTTTACAGAATGTAATTTTTCAAGATTTTTGAAATCTTAATTCATCATGCTTGAGCTCAGTTTCACTCCTTTCTCAAATTTCCTGCATAGAAAAGCTAACATATGCCATACTGCTTTTTCCTGATAAAAAGCTGTCTTGCTAATTACCATCTCATACATACAAATCTGACAAATGGAGGAAAAAATGGAGGAAAATATATGAAGAAAGTTCAAAAACTTCAAGAACTAATGGTTGAAATGCAGTGTCAGTTCACAGTACAAAGGTTTCTGTAGGCAAAATACTTGCTGAACTGAAGTAGGGTATTTTTAGAACTTTTTATTTCCTTCTTTTAGCAGGTCTTCAGAGGAGGAGCTGGTTTTACTCAGCCTTCAGAAGGCAGACGCTTGAGCTGGTACAGAGGTTCATTCTCATATCTGCTTGGTTGTAGCACCAGACCAACAATTTAAAGATAAAATATGACCAAACGGAAATAAAGGGAACATGGGACTAGATGAACTGTATTTGGATGTTGATACAGCATTTTTGTGTTTTCGGGTTTTAGCATTTTGAAAGAAATTTACCTCAAAATTCACACTCAAATTTGTTTGGACAAAAGACAATCTTTTACAGAATTTGAATGGAAGAGTGAAAGATAGTGTAAATTTTCAAAGGTACTCAGATATGCATGGAAAAGGAACTCTGCCAGTCTTGTTTCTATTTAAAGTCTTTCTTGTATAGCATTTTAGAGTGAATAAATATTACATTTGTGAAAGCTGCAAATTATACTAAATGTAGATGACCTGCAAACACCAGTTAAGCCAGAATGAGGTCAAATTTCTTTTAGCAGATTAGAAAGACAGATTGATAAAATTTACTACAAAGCTCCTTATATATATTTCTGCTGGGTGGTGCACTCAAGGTTAGAGGCTTTCCTGAGGTGCAAATGTGCCACCACAAAGACCTAAGAAACCTTAGCAGTTAATGTAATCCTGGGAGGACTGACATCAAACTTATTGGTAAGGAGACACTTGAAACCTCTGGGTTTCAGATGCCACTCTTAACAATTTTTTCTCTTGGTATAAAAGAAGTTGGAAAGAGGAAGCTGAACATTTCTCAAGTGACTGTGACAGGCACAGAAGAGTTTGTCAATTCTTATTCACATTCATATGCAATAATTTGCCTTCCCCTAGAGAAAAGTCAACTAATTCATTTGAGAAAATTATATCAGAAGCAAAACAGCTTGAACAGTTTCTTGTCTTTGTCCTGCATATATTTATATGCTAATTCCTGTAATATCTCTGCCAAAAATACAACTTTGTTTTGATTATTGAAGTGCAAGGAGCATCAGTACAGAGCCTGCAAAGTTGTTCAGTTCATCCTTCCACCTTACAGAAAAGCTCCTCAGGCACAGGCCTGAATGAGCTCTCCATCAAATTACACATACGTTTTCCAGCTACACATTGTGAATTCTCTAAGTACTGCTTTCCACTGCTGTGGCCAGGAGTGACCCTTGGGTATATAGTATCCATTTTTGTTTGATGAGAAGGCTCAGTTGCCTCCTTCAAGAGATCAGTTCAGACTGCTGTGTGAGTTTCATGAAGACTTAACCTGGTTAATGAATTTCCAGGAGTGCCCTTCTCCAAAGGCCTCAATGACCTTTGAATAGTGACAAAAGTTACTTTGTGGCTTTTACCACTCAGGTCAACCTAGCAAGAAATTAATTCCGGGAATTTATCCATAATTTAGCAATTTGAGATGTTACAGAAATGGTACACGCTGGAAATAGACTAGCAATCTCTCTTCTAAAAACTGTCATTGGGAAAACCAGATAAATGTACAGTTCCAGGATGCACACGTGTATTAGAATCACAGAATCATAGAATATGCTGAGTTGGATGGGACCCACCAGGATCATCAAGTCCAGTTCCTGTTCTTGCACAGCACCATCCCCAAGAGTCACACCATGTTACTGAGAGAATTATCTAAATGTTTCTTCAACTCTGTCAGCCTTGGTGCTGTGACCACTTCCCTGGGGAGCCTGCTCTGGGAAGCCTGTTCCAGTGCCCAAGCACCCTCTGGATGACGAACCTTTTCCTAATATCCAACCTAAGCCTCCCATGACACAGCCACAGGCCATTCCCTTTGGTCCTGTCACTGTCACCACAGAGAAGAGATCAGTGCCTGATCCTCCTCTTCCCCTCACGAGGAAGTTGTAACTGCAGTGAGGTCTCCTCTCAGTCTCCTCTTCTCCAGGCTGAACAGACCCACACTCTCAGCTTTCACATCAAGACCCTTCACCATCCTCCTGGCCCTCCTCTGGACTCTCTAACAGCTCAATGTCTTTTCTGTATTGTGGCACTCAAAACTGCTTCCTGCACTGGAGGTGAGGCTGCCCCAGGTCAGAGCAGAGAGGGACAATCCCCTCCCTTGCCCAGCTGTGATGCTGTGCCTGATGCCCCCCAGGACACACTTGGCCCTCCTGGCTGTCAGGGCACTGCGGACTTATGTTCAGCTTGTCATTGACCAGGTCCCTGTCCATAGAGCTGCTCTTCAGCTTCTCGTTCCCCAGTCTGTACACACAATCATAGTTGCCTCATCCCAAGTGTGGAATCTAGCACTTGCCCCCATTAAATTTCAGAGTTTTGCATGTTAAGACACCATGTCACAGACTTTTGTTCCAGAGGAAACGTCAGTTTAAGGAGTACCAGACACATTATTCCCCATGTTGTCCCACAGTTACAGTGACAGAACTCTTCTGTAAAGAATTTCCTTGTAATACCTAATCAATCTATCTAATTCTAACCTACTCTCAGTTTGAAGCCATTGTCTCTTGCCCTATTTCTACAACCCTCTGGCTTCCTTGTAGGCCACCCTAAGATACTGGAAGGTTGCTATAAGGTCTCCATGCAACTTTCTTCCAGGCTGAATAGTGTCAACATCCTCAACTTGTCTTCACAGAAGAGGGGTTTTACTCATGTTTTAATGTTTCATTAGCTCTTAAAAAATTACAAATTAATTAGTGTGACATAAAATGATTTTATTACTAAAGAAATACATCCTGCTTTGCTCATATCCTACCATCAAAATGCAAAAGCCAATCTTATTCCTGCCCTTGCTTAAAATGTTTCCATTTACAGATGGAGAAATTAAAATGTCCACCAAATCTCTTGCAATGTCTTGTCTATTATTCCCTCCAACTCACTACTACAGCTATAGAGAGACCATATTAAGCAGCTACTAAAACAAGCAATTTGTTGTGGAATCCATAATTCTCCCTGACCCTCTTGGCAAAGGGAAGGGATTCAGAAGATAATCCTATTTCCTAAAGTGTTTAGTTCAGGCATATTCACCAAATGAGTCCACTCAGCTTTCACAAACTATGGCAATGGATTTTCACATAATGAAAGCAATTGAGGATGACATTGACAGCCACTAAATTCATCAATACTGGCTATGAGTTCTTTCTGATTTTTCTTTCAAGAATTTTTGTGCAGTGAACTCACCCATCCAGTATCCCATATTGTTTTCCAGTTATTCCTTTCCCAAGGGGAACATTTGTTACCTCCATCTGCTGGTAAAAGGAGAGGCTTCTTGTTTAAGTACATATGAACATATATGCTAAACATATATGAACACAGGGGAACCAGTAGTAATGTGCTTTTATTCCTCTTTAGCCACATGGAAACAGGCTTTTGTAGCTGTTAAAACCTTCACAAGCCAACACTTCTGCTACATTTCTGAGCCACAAAAAAATTTGGAGACCTGAAATAACAGTGTGCCTAAAATTTCACAGAAGAAATCACCCCTCAATTGTATTTTGCAGTATGACTAGCCTACAAATTCAGGCAGTCTAATAAAGTATTTATAAATCTGTTCCTGATCTTCTGCAGATAGCCCATGAAATTTCTATCTAAACATGACAGCAGTGTATTCATTAGCAGCATCAGCAAAATAAATATTTCCAGTAACTTAAATACTGAGTCAGAGCATCATACTGTATAAATAAGCACAATACCATTCAGGAAATTATTTTATTTTTATATAATAATCTATAAATGCAAGTAATATATACAGTATGGAGAATGACAGGCTAGTCATTTGGAAATAATTGATCCTATGTTGAAGGACATGCTACAGAAGAGGACATACAACAAGGACTCTAATGAGGACCATGCAGTTCTTCAAAAATGAAAAGGGTGCCAGGCTACTGTAAACACTCTCCCTCTGTTTTTAATTCTTGAATAGTAGAACTATAGACCCTTTAATATTTTTTCTTGTTATTAACTGCTTAGGCACTTCATGATCAGCTTTCTTTCTGCTTGAAACTTTGCACTATCTGGATACCAAAACATGTTTGGAACATTGTAAAGTAAAATAAGTACAGCAGAAAAATATACCAAATTTTGAGAAAAATCCTACTATGGTCTATCAGCCCTAAGAATTTATGAAAGTATATTTTTCTAAACGTAAATGTAGATTGGAATTGTTCAGTTCTGTATTAAGGACAGTATTATATTAAAAATGGAATCTTCAAATCTTATTACCGACTTCTTTGGAATTTATAACTTAGGTCACAAACAAACCAATTCCCTGTAAAAAACAATATATCCTCCTTCTTTCTTTCTTTCATCTACATAAAACCTCTGTTCAATATCTTTTCCCCATAGACCATATAATATGTTAACAACCTCCAGCTGCTGCCAGTAAGAAAAAGAGCTGTTGGCTATGAACAACAAAAATCCTTTCTTTTCTCATTAGCTCAGGGAGAGATAGGGCTCATTAAAACTAGACTGTTCTTCTCAAACAGAAAACTAAGAGAAAAAAAAGATATGAAAGGGACAGGGTCGGGAAGAATGTCTGGCAAGTAAGGATGCTATTTCTAATTGTTTCTTTCATATAAGCCTCAGGATTACCTCAAGAACTGGCTGTATTTTAAAGAGATAAGAAAAAATTCTAGTTAGCTGGGAAGGCATATAGGGTGACCCAAAAGATCAAAACACTGCTAGCAAAAACTTTCATGGGGAGAGTGAAACATAACCTAAAAACAGAGAGACAGGAGCAAGGAGGCATGAGAAACAGGTGCAGGAAAAGTAAAAAAATATCTAGTCTGAAATGACTGCAGAGGCAGCTGCCCTGTGGAGGTGCATGAGTTATTTTACTAAGAAAACACCGTTTGTATTTATGGCAACTGCACACTTCTAGTCTCAGAGGCAAGTCATCAAGACCAAAATTAATATGCCAAAACAAGAAGTTTTATAGATTATTGGTTTACCCATAAAAGAGTGTCAGTTTTCTCTGAGGTATGAAAGAGGTAATTTTCTACTCTACTACCAGTAGAACTACTGGTAGTTCTACTACCACCAAACAGTAGGCTGAGAACAGAGCAAAATATCATGAAGACACAGTGAAAAGGATGCCTGATGCCCATTTTATTGAGAAAATAAAGGGTGAGGTGGAACCTCAAGCCTAACACAGAACAGCAGCTAAAAAAGGATATTCACTCCAATAGTTAGCATGACATTTGATCAGCTTTGTGGACTGGACCTCAAATTTCTATGCCTTAGCTGACCAGCTCAGTAAAGGAGATTCAATGACTGACACAGAAGAAAAGCTACAGAAAGAAAAATCATGGACATTTATAAAAAATAACATAATCAAGTCAGGATTTGTGAAAATCCTCTGGGCTCAACAGAATGTAAGTAAGCTCAGTTAGAGCTGGTATTTGAGCCTTTTGTTCTGAGAACCTTGAGTACTGAATAATTTTTTTTAATAGTCAACATGAGTCAGAGGTTTTATTCTAACCAAAAAAAAAAAAAAAAAAAAAAAATAGAAAATACATATATCAGCCATTGGGTAAGAAGAGGCAAAAATAAAGCCTAGGAAGAGAGCTTATGGAGGGAAAGAAACCTAAATCCAAAGGAAATAAAGGTATGGAATTGCACAGGTGACAACAATAAGTTGGCGTTATACACAAGATTGAAAAAAGAGATACTTGCACTAACTCAGTTCATTCGGGCTTTGTTGTGACAGCTCTGTAGAGTTATCAAAAACTCACATGACCAGCAAATTAGGCATTATGTCCATAACTTAGCAGCACACATGAAGAAGGAAGATTATGGTGAACAGGAACCATCTTTCTATATTGAGAAGGTGGTGTGCCACTTGTATTGTTAGTAGGCAGTACCATTAGGAGTTGTCAAGTTGTCAAGGCATAATAACAGCATGACCAATGCTGATGCACAGGCAGAGCAGTCCTTTATTGTGTTCTGGACTTGAACCAATGCTGTCTAGGGCAGAACTGTGCCTTAAAGTTCCAAAACAACCCGGTGGAAAGGCAAATCAGAAGGGTAGATAAATGTCAGAGACAAATAACAGCCTGTACATGGTTAATATTTATTTCTAAGTACAAACACAAAAGAAAAGAGCAATAATTAGCTGAAAATGCAGTAAGAATACTTGTAGGCATAAAACAGAGATGTTTGAGAGAAATGTCATAAGTAATTAGTAATTTCAATATTTTTTGTGGGTATGATGCTAAGAGCAGAAGCTACAGTCAGAGCCTGTCCTAACACCATAGTGATATTAAGAATACATAATAAAGAGTTTTCAGTGTGATCAGATTCACTCTTCTTTAAAGGATATAGAAAATAAATAGCAAACCTTTCTCTTTGTATTAGAGCCAGTGTTGGCTGTCGCTTTAATTAGGGGTGTTCGTGCAGTGAAGGAAGAGCTTTTGTTAAGAATGGGCCAGGAGACCAGCTCCTTTGAAAAGGCCTCTATTAAGGACAGCTCTGGGAGGGGGCCCGAGGGATCACGCACACTGCCACTGCTCCTGTGGACGACATGGAGGTGGAGGTGGTTCAGCTTTGACAGCCAGCAGAGCTGGGGCTTCTGTCCTTGCGGGAGTCCTCAGGAAGACACTTGCCAGCTCGTGGTCCAGGGGTGTCAGTCTGATCGGATGCCGCTGTGGCTATGGTGACAACTCAAAACTGGCTTTAGTTGGTGATTCGAGGCTCCTTTTCATTTGCCAGGTTACTCTTAGTTCTTCTGGGTTACGGTTACTCATTGTCTTTAGGGGTCTTTTGCACTAAGTGTACCTTAATTTACATACGTCTTTGGGCGCACAGTCTCTTGGGAGCAGCGGAAGTGGTATGCGACAGGAAAAGGGATACAGGTATGTAACAACTAAAGTTTTACCTTAAGTAACTACCATTAATAACAACAACACTAAACATTTTAATGAGGACACAATTTTTGTAACTATGACGAGAGATGAACTTGAAACTTCAACACCTACTAACACACTCACTCCCAAATCAAGAGTCTATATTATTTCACTCTTCACACTTTGAAGAAGGAAAATGTAGAACTGATTAAAAAAATTAGAGTAGGTGTAATATATGTGCTAAAGTTAATTTGTGTTATCAAATTATAAAAAGTAAATGTTGAACTGTATAAATATGAATGTCAAAGATGTGCTCAAACGAACATAAGTAAAAGTAAAATGTAGAAACCAAAAATGGAAAATTTCCTCAGCCTGGGAAGCACAGGAGGGACACGAGGAAAGTATGATTGGAATTACCAGAGAGGGGGCCTTGAAACTATTGCTGCCGGGAATCCCTGAAAAGAAACAAAGAACCACGGAAGAAGAAGATACAAGTCCGGAGACCAAGATAATCACTTCAGATGGATATCTCTACTCGTCTCCGCCGAAATTAACATATCCACGACACACCCAGGCTCGGCCATCAGCTGCATTGTTCCACCCTACCGGTCTATTCAGACTCCCGATACCGGGACTTGAATAATTAATGAAGACGCCTCGGAGAGGATAACGTCAGAATTTCAGACTTCACTCCGCGATCTCGTGTATAAAAAAGGGTGACTGGAGACCAAAAATTGTGAACTTGGGGGGATACCAGGCTGGCAGAGACTGATATCCGTGTTCACCCAGCGGCGATCCCGGGCTCGACGCTGTCCTTTTAATTGTGGCTTTCCGAGACTAATATTTTGTCTCACAATAAAACTCTAAATTTTGATACTTTAAATTTGGTCCATTTTATTTATAACAGTAGGCATGGTTTCTTATGCAAAAAAGTTTGACCATGCCTTCTAGGATTTGAAACTACCTTTTGTAACACTGACATGGGTTAACACAGTTTAGTTTTTAGTTAAAGAGGAATACTGCCCTGTAAGGACTTGTTAATTTCCTGTGGAAAGGACAGGCACCTATCAGGGGCCAATTTTTAGATACTGACATACTGTTTAGCCACTGAGGAAACGGAATGCGACTTCGGGAATACCCATCCCGATTGTATCCACGCCGGTCCTTTCCCTTCCCGCACACCCGCAGGTAACAGCCGGGCCCCAGGGACAGTCCGTGGAGCAGCTTAGGCCAGCCAGGCCCACCGTTCCCCGCTGCTGTGGGGCGGGGGCAGCCCTGGCCTGGCCAGTGCCTACAGGCCCCCATCGGCTGCCGGTGGGGGAGTGGGAGGCTACAGATTAACTACCCCCGCTCCGCGGCCGAGGGAGAGGTTTGCGAGCCCTTGATGGCAGCTCCAGGCTCGGCTGGGCCGGCCCTGCTCCACCAAGGACCCCTCCCGGGCTCTGCTTCCGCCACCGGCTGGGCTGGGCGAGGCCCCCTTCCCCCTCCGGTGACTCCCAGGCAGAGAGGAAAAGCATGCGGAGAAGCCCAGCTGTTCTGAGATCCCTAGGCCTGAGAGCCTGCCGCCCAGCAAAAATCATGCAACCACCACAGGCTCTCGGCAAGATTTACCTCTTTCCTGGAACAGGTGAAACTTCCAGAGCCCTAACCATTCTCCAAGGGAGAGAAAAGGTCAGAGAGGGAGATAGTTAAAGAGACAGTATAAAGATACCAAGGTCAGTGAAAGAGAAGCTGTGTCCTAAGTGATGAGGAGGTAAAGAAGATGCCTTAGTGTTTTAGGCTGAAAGTCCTCTGTGAGCCATGGTAACAGACTGTAATATGCTGGAATATTCCTTTAAATCATAGAAATAAGGGAGATAATTATTCAGATTTGTGGATTTGAGCAAAGGTATCTGTGACTGAGTGAGTGAATATTAAATTAGTAGCTGTGATCTTGTGATCCCATAAGATGTTTGAAGAGATAAGAAGCTCCCTGCACCAGTGAAGAAGTGGGAAGACATCTCTGTTCCCTGAGATGAAGAATCCTTTGCCTTTAGAGTTGTTTATCTTTAAAATGACACCCCAGTATGCATGAGTCCATGGCCCATATGTAGCCACTTGGGAAAGGCTATGTGATATGGGAGGTCCACAACTGCAGAAGTTCCTGGGTGGCTGCTTTTGTGAGAGTTAAGAGTCACAAGCAGACTGTTCTTCCTAGTAGAAAATTACCACAATATATCAGGAGAGACTTCTCTCTCTAAAAGGAGTGGTACTGTGGTAAGTGGTACTGACCTAAAATTCTGAGTTTTTTCTCTTTACATTGTGGGAAAGTGAATATTTGTGGGAGGAGGAAAAGTGCTTTAAAAGCTTATTTTTAATTCTCATTTTCTTCTTTTAGTGTGTGTTAATGAATCTATCTTTGTAATCTTTAAGTTGGGACCTTTGCTTTGCTGTTCTCCTCATCCTATCTCACAGCAGAAAAGACACTCAAACCACTACACTAAATTTAGCAAACAGAATTCATCGAACGTGAAACCATTATGAACACTTAAGCAGCCCAATGGGAAGATTATTTTAAGTAAAAACTCTACTACATTTGAAGTTATGTGCCTTGCCATGCAGATGATCAGGGTAAGGTTTCTAGGAAAGAGCTGTGCAAACAGGAGCCTGCCATAAGAACAAGTTCTGAACTGCCATCTCCTCTATAAGTATATGCTCCCAACCACCCCAATTATCTTTGATGAAATGGGTTTGGGATCAGCTGGGTTCTTCAACATCGAAAACCTGAAAGGAATCAAATTTTTTAAATTGCTTAGTGTTATAAATGAGATGGACCAAATTCGATAAATCAAAATTTGGAATTTTATTGAGAGACAAAATAACAGTCTCGGACAGCCACAATTAAAAGGACAGCGTCGAGCCCGGGGTCGGCGCCGGGTGAACAATGATAACACACTCTGCCAGTCTGTTATCCCCAAGTTCACATCTGTGGTTTCCAGCAGCCTCTTTTTATACACTGGATCACGGAGAGAGGCCTGAGATGTCGAAAGTCCTCCCTCCGAGGCAGCTTCATTAAACATGCAGGTTTCAGTTCTAAGAGTCTGAATGGATCAGTGGAGGAGGACAATGCTGTTAATGGTCGGTTCCAGGTGTGGTGTGGACATGTTAATTCCAGCCGGAGACCATCTAGATACGGATCTGAAACTATCATCGGGTCCTCCGAGCTATCATCTCCGTTTTCCGTTGCCTTTTGTTTCTTTTCAGCGATTCCTGGTAGTGACAGTCTTCTGTCCTCCTTTCTGGTAATACCAATCAAGCTCTCCTCCATGTCCCTCCCATGCCTTTTCAGGCTAGGGAAATTCTTGTATTTTATTAAGTCCCCTTCCTCCCGAGTTAACTCACAAAATGCTATTTTAAAACAAAACTTAACTTTTAACATGCTAGTTTATACTGAACTTATATTTATACATTCGGTATTACATTTTATATTCTATTAACATGAATTAACTTTAGAGCAGATGTTACATTCCTTTTTAACAATTTGTAGCCAAGGCATGTTTGTGTCTCTCTCCTGGTAATTCTAAGCATGTTGTGTCTCGTGCCCCCCCCTTGTCTTTTCAGGCGAGAGAAATTCCTGTACTTTTACTGAGCTACTTTCTTCTGAGTTAACTCATAGCATATTGGATTAAAACAAAATTTATACTTATAGGGATGATATTACACTTTGTATCTTTTAACACGAATTAACTTTAGGACATATATCACACCCCCCCTGTCTTTTCAGGCAAGAGAAATTCCTGTACCTTTACTGAGCTGCTTTCTTCCGAGTTAACTCATAGCATATTGGATTAAAACAAAACTTATAGGGATGGTATTACATTTTATATCTTTTAACACAAATTAACTTTAGGACATATATCACACTGAGTTTAAGCATAGTTAGGACACAGCGACAGTCAATGACTGACAAATGCAGTCTGAGTAAGTGCAAGTTATAATAGCCCATAATTTCCCCTTGGCAGCATCCCTCCAAGGCTACTCTCACACTGCTGTTGGACAACGTGATGGAAAAGTCAGAAAAGCTTTTGGTTGGAAAAGACCTCTGAGATCATGTAGTCCAGCTTTTGACTGATCACCACCTTGTCACGCAGACACCATGGCCCAATCATTTTGTGATCACTTCCAGGGATATTGACTCCACCACCACCCTGAGCTGCCCATTCTAATGTTTAACAACCCTTTCTGTGAAGAAATTCCTCTTGGTGTCCTGATGTCCCGATGCAATACCAACAATTTTTTTTTTCGAAAAAGTACAAGAATCTTGCCTATCATCAGCAATGTTTCTTACAGAAAAATGCACTGGATCACTGCAATATGCTTTCTTGATAACTGATTCTGCAGATTTTATTTGTAAGTCAATGAGGAGCCCAAGTTTTTTTTAATTGCTGCATTTTTGCTTATATTAATTCAATGCATTTTAAAGGCCGCTGTGGTTGGAATTAAAAGGAGGTTGTTACACTACTGAACATTTCTCCTTTAGGCTGACAAAAAGAATCTGTCACTTAACTTGATGGCAATGAAAGACAGTGAATGAATAACTGCTTGGGGGAACCAATTTATTTAGTTACTGTGTCATGGTTATTTATTACTTATCAGCACATGCTGTTAGTTCAATTAAATACAAAAACCTGAAGTTCTCTTCCAGTCTTCTCCCCTTCTCTATTTTTAAAAACACACAACAAACCAAAAAAGAATGACTAGTATCTGCAGTGCTAAGGCTGAAACCTTTAGGTTTATTGTGTTTCTCTTGTTTTAATTAAACTTTGTTTATTAAACTTCTGCAGCTAAAGTATGGGGATTATTAATTTATTCAGTAGCTAAAGATATTAGTGGAGAGAGGACAAAAAGAAGAAATTAATAGTAAGACAAAGTGTTCATTGCAACATTAAATAAAATAAAAATACAGGGAGCTGCAAAGAGCCAATATTTTCTCCCATCTGCTTGCATGGGAGTAAGAAATGAAAATTCCTAATTTTTGTAAATGCGCATGTATGTAATTTAGAACATTAATAGCAAATGTATCTGCCATTTCACAATATAATCACAGATATATAAAACCAACCATAATCAGGTATCATAATACCACCTTTTCTCATGCTCTTTGTTTCCTACATATTTTTGTCTCAGACATGATGAGAACAGAAAACAGAATTTTTGTTCCTCATGACAGGATTCCCTATTCTTTGCTTAATGTTACAATTAACACGGGAAGCCTTTCTTATTAAAAATATAAATATAAAAGGTAAAAAAAATAATATAAATATGAAACCTTCTGGTCTGAGGACCAATTGGCATTTGGAGATCTGCTTATTTGTCCTAGGTTACAATGTAAGATGTGCCCAAAGTATGTATTCTATCACCATCTACATGAAATGTTGAAACTAGGTTGGGCACTGTTTCTCTTGCTCCTTCCCTCCAGACTATCTTCTGTTAATGGCCCATCCATGCCTTCCTGCATGATTCATTCTGTTTAATGGGCAATCAAGGACGCATTACAAGACTGATAAAATTATATCAGCCTATTGTGAGATGCTCTGCCCAGGGGGAGGAGCCAAGCATTCCCACCTGGATATAATCTGGGATTTCAGACAGCACAGGCAGCCTTACCAACTGGATTCCCAGAGGACAAGAGCTACCAGACCTTTCTGTGGGAACACTGCTTCAACAGGACCACTTCATCTGGACTGCTACCACCACAGTTTCAGGTTGTATTCTGACTCTGTCAGTGATCTTTTGTACTATTGCATGTGTTTTATTTTATTTTATTTTACTTTTTTTTTTTTTTTTCTCTCCTATTAAATTGTTTTTTTCTGACTTGGATTCTTTCGCTGGTTTTGCCTTCAAGCCAGCATTTTAAGTACCATTCCTGAAGTAACAATAAATTAAAGTTACTGTACCCAAAAACATTTTAGAGGATTAAACAGATAGTCTGAATCACAGTTCCAACTAGGGCTGCACATCAGCTGGTTCAAACACTGCCTACTGATTCCTGATCCTGATTCCAGTTTGCAATGATAAACATGTATTATATCCCAACAAGAGGCTGCCATTCATCACTGGTCCTCACTTTGGGTAAATTCCTTCCTTTTGGACAGTCGATATTTAGTGAAAAATACTGGCAACACTACCTTTCTTCTGCTGCAAGTGCAGGTATAATTAGGGGCCCAAGGGCACCCTGCTCTCACCTATTTTATTTTTTTGTTTGGCTTCCCAATACAAATTTTAGTGTTAATTTAGGTGGCAGTGAAGTTATATATTATATTTAAAATGGTCCACTGAAAAGGGTTTCAGGCATTCACATTTTTGACATAAATTCTTTTCATAAGACAACAAAAATCTTAAATTTAATTCTCAAAACTTCATTCTCAGTTCTTAAAGAGCCAATGTTTTGATTAAAACAATCTAAACTGGAAAAAGTAGAAGGAAAAGGAATCACCCGGCTGGACCCTATGCAGCAAAACAGGCAGAGATGCCTGCAGAGCCTCATTATTCATGGCAAGGACACAAGATTCACCTACCAGAAATTTACCATCACCTCCTAACCCCTGCACCAGTTTATTTCACCAAAAGAGAGTAATTTACTTATGTCAGATATTACTATGATAAGACATGTAGGGAGGCACTCTCCATGAACAATGACAACACAGAAAATTTTCTCAGTATGTTCTCCTACAAAGCAGATATTACTTTTGTATTTTTGAAAATATATTACTTTTGTATTTTTGAAAAGAATATGCAGATTAGTTAGTTAAACAAGTGAGGTAACTCCACTATTACGTGATCTAATGCTAATATTTGGCAGGAAGAGACATATTTGAATGCTCTAAATTCTACCTAATCTTGATACCTAACTCTTTCTAATAGGTTTTCTAGCTCTTCAGAGGTACCCAAACAATGTAAAAAAGTAAGGCTCTGTAATTTAAAGGAAATGTATATTGCCTAAATAGGGTCCTAATGTAGTAAATGCTACATTTTAATGCCTATTTTAACTTCCTTGGAACAGTATCAATAGCTCTTCACCATTTCAGTAAAAAGCTATATTCCATAAGAAACCTGTTTCTGTAAAATGCCCTTTTGCTACACATTTAAAATAAGGTAATATATTAATAGATTTTTTTAGATCCACTAAGTGTTTAAAAGGTTTAGTAGAAATTGAGGATAGAAAAGATATTACCTGCCTTTACAGTGGCAGGAGGTGACTTGAGTTAATTTTCCAATACTGCATCCACTTGAGTTCTAGTACACCTCTAAGTCAGTGCCCTGATGAGGCCTAGAAAGCAAGTTGGAACAGACATCAAACAATGTATCTCAATTTTGGAGGGGATATAGAACAAATGGCTTCCTAAAATGATGGTTTAAGGAGTGCGGTATTTGTAGCAAAGCAGTCTTACCTCCTGTAGTGATATGTGAACTGGTGCAGCCAAAAAATCAGGGGACTAAAGCAGAAGCATTGGGATACTCAGGGTAACTGGGATGTGCTTTGTACAGAAAATCCCCCCTTATGAAGAAAAAAATGCTACATGTTGCTAAATCTTGATGAAGAGCAACCTGCCTGCAGCTCCAGCCAACTGGGTTACTGCATCCTAGGTCTGAGAAGCCACACTATGACTGAAGTAACCAGGTCTCAGTCTTTCCACTAATGACAATGAGAGCATCACTTCATCATTCAACTTTTCAACTTTTTATCAAAGTACTCAGACAATAAAGTTTCTTTGCTCCTACACTATATTTGTCTAAATTGCAAGTCATTCCCCTTTACTATTCTGCTTCCATTCACTTTATTATGTAGGGAAAAGTACTGCTTACAAGTTGTTTATTCAGTTTGGGCTCTGCTCTTAGTACATTACTTTTTGAAACAGACATTGTTAAAGCAACACAGCCCCCTAGTGTGGATGTAATCCAAAAGTTTAATTCACATACAACTATGAGACACTAACTTTCATCAGACTACATACATATAGTAACAATTACACAGACGTCAACAAAAAACCGCTAACAAAATGACAACACAAATGAAAAACCCCAAACCATACACATAGAAAATTCACCAGTCAATAATCAAGAATGTAGATTTAATAAAAATTTAATACCTTAGTTTATATTTGGAGCAGTTCAGCTAACATTTTTGAGTGAAGATCTACATGCTTTCAAAAAGATGATTTAAGTCATGGACCTTATTTCTGATGCCTCATATCTTGAGGACTGGAAGATGTGGGGAATCACTTATGTAATATAACCCAGCACCATTCAGTACTCATTCTGTTATGTCAACATAGCAAATTCAATCAGAATGGTGCCCCAGGTTAGAAGCAGATGGGCAGCATTCCCTGTGTGAATGAGCTTCCTGATGTGGTTCTGTACATATCCAGATGAACACTAGCTGCACAACAGCAGGGAGGGGACCAGGAGACAGCCTGGGAATAAGCAACCTAACCAAAATGTATTCATAGCTCCTCATCAGCATTCATATTCAGCTTAAATGTCTTTCCCTGTACTCGTAAGGCTAGTGTCAACATGCTTAGACTAAACACACTTTTCTAGTTGTGTCTCTTGTCCTGTGCTGCTCTGGCAACCTTAGAAGACTTTATCCGCATCTGCTCTGTGCCCAGTGGATAGACCTTCAATACACTTGTGCAGAACTGCACACAGTATTCCAGTGAAATAAAGCTGAGAATTCTTAAGTAAAGTAAGATTGACTGGAGTCTGGAAACACAAGATGAAATTTAGATTAGACAATGGCTTTGCAGAACCAGTAGATACAAAAGACAAAACCCTGATTTTGAAATTGACAATAATCAACCATCCCATGGACAAAAAATTACCTTTACACGCTGTTTAAAAAAATGATGATGCCTTTTCATGTTATTATGTGTTGTATAATGCAATAAACATGTAGTATTTAGATTTAAATTTTGGGGAACTTTCCTTACCTGACTACAGAGTCAGGTTGATTAAGTGGTATGTGGATAACCCTTCCTACAAGCAGTAGATTTTTCTCCACCTTTTATGTATTCTGTTTACATATTTCAATACTAATGCTAAAAAAGGCCCATGAAACATGGGATTTCACCCCCTTCCCCACAAAATCAAGAATTTTAATATCTGTATTTGGCCACAAATAAGGAGAACAAACTTTTTTCCTTCTCTACGTATGCTACAGATTGACTAAGCAATAAACATGAAGGTTTATACTACTGGGACTAAATTGCAGGACTTTATAATCGGTTTTTAATTTGGTGCCTATGCTCCTAAAGTTACATTCTTCTTATGTTTCTGGATCAATTAACCACCTCATCTCCCCTCCTGACTAAAGGGCTTATTTCACAATTAATCTTCTATTATCTTTCATGAAAAAGGCATATTTACCAGCATCAATGATCTCATAAAGCTAAATAAGTGTTTATAATTTTAAGATAGGGACATAAAATGCCACATAATAATTTACTATGCACTCATGTGCACAAAACCTTTCTTCAGCTGCTGTTTTTAGAGAATGCTTTAGCCACAGATGAAAAATAAAAGTAACTTTATATACCATAACTGCTTTTGTAAAATATTATTTAAAAAATAATAGTGATAACCACGCAACCATTTACAAAATTTAAAGCTCTGACACTGTAGGGGATCAGCTGGTGAAGATATTTTGTCCCACTACAAGGTTCCCCTGAGGTGGCAGCTCTTTTTGAAACTGGGCTCCTTTAAATACAGACAAGGCTGCAGTAAAGTGCTATCCAGCTCACTCCTTCAGCAAGACTCACAATGCAGTGCTGAACTGCTTGTGTTCCACATGGCATTTCAACATTAGCCAGTTAGAACAGCAGCATCTTATATCTGACATCCTATCTTTTCAAATACACTTAGGAACAACATTCTAGTAGCAGTGATCAAAATTTCATTTACTACAATTAACAATTACAGTGATTTCAAACAGCAAAGAACATTTTTTATAGCTTAAAAAAAAAGTTACAGCACCAAGTCTCTTAGGCAAAATACTTTCGAGAGCAAATACAATATTAAAAAGTGTTACAAGGGAAACTAATTCTTTTCTGTCGAAACACCTGTGATTTGCCTCTCAAAACCAGCATCTTGAAATCTATTTATTATTCTCTATGAAATCACTGTAACAGCAAAGCCTCCAAACAGAGAGAAATATTTTTGTCTCTCTGTAGAGTCATACCTGTTTGTTTATCTAGTACACACACAATCAACTCTCCACCTCCTCAAAAAAGCACTGTGCACTATCTAGGAGGACAGCCAAAATTCATTAGAAAAAAAATTAGTTACATTCCAAAATACAACCAAGATCTTTTACATGCTGACCAAGTGCTTAATATTTGTTTCCCGGCAAAACATTTGATCAAAACCCAGTAACACTATTTTAACATTTCATAAATAATTCAATATATTTTACATACAAATTGTCTCTTCTTCCAAATGAAATAATGAATTTATTTTTCAAGGAAAAGTCACAGACATATTTAAAAGTGAAAAAACAAAAGAGCTGTATAATAAATATTTTAAATAAATTGGATTTTTTTTTATCTCTTCAGTGATACAAATCAATGCAAGAACACATGTAATTTAGCTGATCTGTTTTTAACCTAAGCAGCAACAGTACAATATCCTATAAATGAATTAGTTAGTGCTTATGCAACCAATCACATTAAGTCTCTCTCTTTTTTTTTTTTTTTTTTTTTTTTGTAAGCAGCTTAATTGAATTTTCTTGGAATACTTCTCATCTTTTAATGTCAAATTTAATTAGGCTGTAGTTACAAATCTTCTCTGTCATATGCATAGTAAACCTGTTTCATCTCTGTCACACTACATGCTGAAGTTAACATTTGCAACTTCTTGATACAGAGCTTGAAATAATAATGTTTAACAGTTTAACACACTCTAAAACAAACTTTTAAGGGCGACCTGGGAGACCAGTAGGAAGATAATAAATACCGTATGTTCTAGGGTAACTTGATGATGCTTGTATCCCCAATCGTGTGTTCTGCTTGTGCTGTATATTGAGTTCTATGCCTTTAAGACTGGTTCTAAGAGCAAGGAGTTTGTTTTGAGAAAACTGCCTGACTCCTACACACTTGACAGGGTGTTGCGCGGAGGCTTGGAGAGACTGCAGGACAGAGACTTTTTTTTTGCTTTTAGTTAGTTTCAGCTAGCTAGGGCAGAGAAGTTCCCTGGACTGTTTTTTTTCCTTTTTCTTGGGACTGTTTAAACCTGCTCTGGACAGAAAACCCAGGGGAGCACTGGGGGCTGCACCTGCGGCCCACCGGGGCCTGGAGCTCGGCATTTTCCAGCAGCGCCGGAGGGACTGGGACTGAGGAGAGACTGAGAGAGAGCCGAGCTACACCCACGGCAAGGACTTTCTCAATTTGGCATCTCACTCCAGAAGGAGAGGTTTTATTGTTTCATATTACTCATTCTTCATACTAGTATGCACTTTGTTTGTTAAGTAAAATAGTTTTTTCCACTTTTCTCCAAAGAAGTTTTTTTTACTGGACACATTGGAGGGAGGGGCCACTTGGGTTTGCTTCCTTAGAGGGATCCTATTCAGGGGTTTTCTCCCAAATTTGTCCCTAAACCAGGACACCATACATCTCCAGAAAGTAGTAAGTAGAAGGCAATTACATTCTATTTTATCATACTTCCAGCAGTATTTCGGTGTTGCTAAACAACTGAAAGGCGTTTTGCGATGTCAGTAATAAAGAAAAAGAATAAACTTCATATATGTGGGTTCTTCTGGTGACACAGGAAATGCCCTTGCAAGCAAGCTTTTGCACTTCCAGGTATTTGGTGCCTTAATGACCTAAGTATAGCAGCATTAAAATGTGTCTTTGAAATCTAAAGCTCCACCAGCCTATGACTTTGTAAAAGAGAAGACAGCACATCTAAGTTTTGCCAGCTGTCCTTTGATTACTTCTTTAGTTTCTCTGGACACGAATAAAACATAAGTTCACCAAACAGCTAAATGAAGTTGACCAAACACAACACCCACCAATTTTGAGACAGTAAAGTTACCTTTTGAACTGTGTGTATATATTTTCACTTACACCTTCCATTTGCTAAAAAATAATAGAAAAAATGTTGATGCTGTGGATAACACTAGAGTTAAGTACACTTTACCGAGGTCACCAACATCACTTAGTGGAAGCGCACTAATTTTCTCAGCTGTATTTAATGAAGGTTTTAGTTTATTATCAAATTTACACTGCACTAACATTTTAAAATAATGCTGATTCTAGGGGAAATCAATTGTACTTAAGAAATATACAAGAAGATTGCTACAGAAAAGGGTTTAAAAGGAAACAGGAAAAAAAGAAGGGGAATATGGAAAAGAAAAAAAGGGATAAAATGGAAGAATAAAAAGAAAATTAAATTCAAGACATAATATTATTCCCAATAATATTACACAATAGCAGGGGAAATTATCTCTGCTACTGTTGCAAAGTATGTAACTGGCTTTCTAAGTAACAACCAAAGAAAATTCATGAATAAAAATACATAATACATTATTTAACTTAACAAAGAGGACAATTGTAAACTTCATACCTTTGAAGAAAAAAAATTATGTCTGCATTTGTAAACACACAAATATTTTAATATGCTTGATTAGCAGCCAGATATAAAACCAGCACTAGTTCTAAAAAAATTAAAATAATTTTAATTGTTGTAAGATATTATAGCATGAAAATTAATTCCAAAATTCAATTTATTTATAAAGGAATATCCTGAAGTGGATAAAATAGAATTTATATTTTAAAACCTCATAAATTAGATTAAATGCCTTTTCCAAAAAAGCATACCAAAATTAGGTGGATTTTCCTACTTTCAGGGGACATCAATTGAATGTTAAAAGCTCAAGGTCTTCTGCACTATTTGATTTGCTAAATGTTACGGCAAATATTCAAAAGGAAAGCTTTACACTTAGGAAGAAACTTTGCTTTCTTCAGTTACAATACAAAAGAAAAGAGTGGAGAAAAGTGACGAAACTACATGGCAGTGTAATAAACTCTGCTCTGTCTCTTTCAGGTAGTTTCATAACTCTGAAAATAACATGTTCAACTGTTTATTTGAAAGGTAAAAATCCTCCCCTTTAGGAATTCAAATTTCAAAAACTTGAGTATGCTTTTACACAAAGCATCACATTCTAATTAAAATACCTACATAATGATGAGATGGGCCCCAAAGAATTAAGCAGTCTGAAATCTCTTCCAACCCTAACCATTCTATGATGCCAAGATTCTACAAAAACCTTTTTGGAAGGCACCAAGTTCCTGGCACAGATATACATGTGGTGTGACTCCCTGAGGAGGTGACCCAGCACAAGGACACCTCATCTCAGGGAAACAACCACCTTGGTGCATCTCACGGAAGCAGCACACTGAAGGCAACAAAACCACTGAACCACAGGTCAGGATACACAACAGAGCCTGAATGAGGAATGTCACACTCAACCCAAACATACTGTAGCACTGAAGAGAACAGACATCACCTCCTTCTAAACAGAGTGAAAATGAAATCAGAAGAGTCTCAGGGATGTTTTTTTACATCACCAGCTTTCATCAGAGCCTTAATAGCTCTGGCCCTCATCTCGAGTTCCAAAAGCTCCAGCTGTTGTGCTGATGGCTGAACATCTTCTGATGGAGGAACAACTAAGGTTGCTGCTTTGGGCTCCTGTGGGCTGGACTCTGCCAACCCCAGTATCTCATTCACACTCTTCTCAATGTCCTTCTGAAGGTCATCTATCTGACCAGCTCCACTTCTGACAGTGCTCTCTTGCACATCTGGGCCATCCTCTTCATTGCATGGGCCTTCTATGTCACTATCATATGCATCTGCATTTATGCTGAGGACATCACTATCTTCTCCCTTGCCTGTAACAGAAATATAACTATCACAGAGTTGCCTGACAGAACTGTTTTTACCTCAACTTAGAAAATCACTTCTGCCTAAAGTGTTATTCGGCAAATTAAGAGAGTGAAAAAAATCTGTAAGATAACCAATTCCTCTTCCTTTCCTCATCCAACTTTTAAAGCTAATTTCTGCAAGTGTTAACGCATTTTTATGCCAATCTAAAAGAACATGCAATATGGCAAAGCAGCAGTTCCAGAAAAATTTATTCCCTCCTATGAAGCCACATGATCTATTTTCCTAATTAAATTGTCAAAAAATTTTATATTAAAGAAAGCTTTTGCAGTGCAAAAATGATTTTTGTTTATCTCTTAAATAAACCCAATTTTCAGAATGCAGCTTCAAAAATTACACTCAACTATGTCATGTTTTTTAAGAGGAGTGGCACTATAGTGAAACACAAGGCTAAAAATTATTTTTATGTTTATAGTGCAACTATTCAAGAATCTATCATTAGTCTTACAGGATGTATTCAATTCAGATGTAAAAACACGGAGGAATTTAAGACTTTGGTTTTTAATTATGGCTGAAAGTTGGAGTTTGTTTTTAAAAACATGATTAGAAGAGGTAGCTCAATAAAATAAAAGCAAAGCTCTGACAGAACCTGACTAACTGTTCTCTCAATCTGACTACAGCAGGACTTGCTTTTGACACACTGGCCTCAGAAGTCCATACTCTTTCAAAAACGTTTGTAAATGTGGAAACATAGAGCAAGATTGGGTCCAGCTTAAAATGAATAATGTGTATTTAGATGATTGTAAAGTTACTGAGTATACACTTTATATTACTTCTTACTACTTTCAGTAATACCATTTTTACTACTTACACAGGAAAAAAACCCCAAAGCTTTAGAAAAATGTTACTTTAAAAAAAAAAATTTAATATGCTTTACGGTACCTGTACACACTTGGTATTAATACACGAAAAATGCTCAAATATCTTAGGAAGATCTATTTTTCTTGGGGTTTAAAACATTCCTCCCATTCTGAGAGTGTGAAAAAGAAATTACTACTTTGAAAGCTATAAATGCAATTTCTCCACTTAAAAAGCAAAAGGAGGGAGGAAAGGAGGATCAAAACATCTCAAAATAGTTCTATAAACAATAGTAATATTTTAAAACATTAGGGTATTGCTGATTCAGTATTAAACATTTCTTGTACTATAGACACTTAATTCAGTTACTCAGTCCTGATCACTCTGTATTAGGCTCTGATTGTCACAGCATTTAAGTTCAGATTTAAGAATTCTGCACACATCCTGAGAATGAACTCATATACACAGCAAAGGTATGTGGCACATCAAAAATTCCAAACAAAGCTAACAGGAAAGCATATTCAGCTCATGAAAATGTATGTTAAGACATATAAAAGAAGTTTATAGATCACTTTTCGCCTTTTTTTTTTAGCAAGATAATTCACAATTTTGGAGTAATAAAATCTGAAAGCCTAAAAAATAAACAAAGCTACAAAAAAGTTCTCCTCACAGCATGTGTATAAAAACTACTCATGAGATTAACATACAAGGGGTCTTCTTTATCCTAAGTAGTCTTGGCCTGTTCCTACTGTGACAGAAACTTCATGATTAATATTTCAGTTTCATATATAGTTTACCCAGTTTCCCATTCATTTAGTCATCTTTGAACAGTATCTTTTTAACATGCAAGCCACAATGTATGTGAAAGATCAGAATGGGAAACAACAGGATTAAAATGGTAAATTTTTTTCTGTCTTGCTTCACAGTATCAGTCAGTACTTACCAAACATGCTGGTCAACCAAGCAGCATTTCCATGGATCAAAAAATCATCGACATCACTGGATCACAGTTCAAAGCCTGAAACTTAACATCTGAGCCTGCTCATCCTAATTTACTGCCAAAATTAAACTGACCTGTACTGAGTCTGGCTGGGATGGAGTTAATTTTCTTCACAGCAGAGTGCATGATGCTGCTTTTGGATTTGTTTCTGAAACGGTGTTGGTAATACAACAGTTTGACTACCACTGAAGAGTGCTAGCACAGCTTTAGGGCCTTCTCTATTTCTCACTCTGACCCCATAGAGAGTAAACTGGGAGGCTGGGAAGGACACAGGGCCAGGACAGCTGAGGCAAACTGACCTAAGGGATATGCTCTGCCATGCAACACTGGTATCTGCCTTTCCAAGTAACTGCCATACATGCTGAGGCTCTGCTTTCCAGGAAGTGGCTAAAAATCTGGCTGCCAATGGGAGATTGTGACTAAGTCTCTAATTCTCATTTGCTGCAAGGTACAGCTCTTGCTTCACTTATTGAAGAGTCTTTATGTTGCCTCATAAGTTGTTCTCATTTTGTTTTGCTGGTTGCAGGACAAGTAATTGAGGGCTTGGCATGTGCCTACTGCTGGCTGGGGTCAGACCATCATGGGATTCCTTTTGGAATCAACTGGTCACATTAAGAAGGAACAAAAAATTAAGTCATTCATGTCTGTCCCAGACTTAGTAATGGTGAGAAGCTGGGCAGAACACCTTTGCTCTATTTAGAAACTGGAACCTCTAACACTGCATAATTCAATGTTCAAACAAGCTTTTTGGCCTACAGATGTTTAATGAGCTAACAGATTTTATTTCCTTCTTTTGCATCTGTGTTTTATTTTAAGGATAATGGCAGGCATTTCTCATTATTTTTTTCATTTTGGTAACTTTTCCTTCATCTACAGTTGCAAAATTAATTTTAGCACATTTAATTCCATTTTAAAATTTTATTTTATCCACTTTTCCTTATTCTTTCATTCTTTTTCCCACAGCTTCTCAGACTGCAGTGAAGGAGAATGACTGGAGTTATACTTTCTAATCTACATACTATTCTCAGAAGTTCTTTAAAACTAACATCTTGAGTGGAGCCACTGTTACAGCCCAAAGCCATGATGATATTCTGGTTGTTTAGGTCGTAAAAAACAACTATATCACTTGCAATAACCATCAATTCCCTCTGATAACACAGAAGCAGAAAAAAATCAGCAGGAAATCTGTCAGTTCTAAGGTTCCTCCATGTAGTAAAACAAGCAACATTTAAAGGATTATTCACAGTCACAGTTATTTATTCCTATGAGTTCTGATGCTCTTACTACATATGACTCTTTCTTTTCCCATTTAACTCTTCTCAATAACTAATTCATAAAAGAAACATGTTTCACGAAGTCATGCCAAGAGATGTCTTTTAGGCAACAATCTGAATTGTGATATTTCAGTTGCAAGAAGGAAATAAAGGTAGATCTTTACTTTACGGAACAGAAATGTAGTTTAAAAGAATTCGCAACATTCTTTGACTGGAAGAGCTATTTCTGATCTTTCTGAAGTCAAACTGAAAATAAACAGGCTGAGAAAGAAACACCTATAGTTCTAGTGCTTCATGCACAAACTGACATTGGCAATTGTTATAATTGCTGATTTAATGATTAGAATAAAACAAATACTACTGCAAGCTAAAATACTGTTTTCTTGTGTAGAAAGTACAAAAGTGCATCAGTAACTTACTTGCCTTTGCATTTTCTATCCTCCCAATCACTATAGTACTCGAATGTCTCACAAGCTGCATTTTTGCACTTAACAAGAGAAAGTACACAAGACAAAATATTTTTTTTCTCAATGAATGTACATTCTCTGTTCACAAGAAAGCTGTCAGCTACCTGGAATTAGTCACATCAGACAACATCAAGAACACAAAATTTCAGCTTTTTCTACTACATACCTTGTTTTGATTCCTGACCTTCCAGCTTGCTGTCTTCTCTCAGAGAAGAAGTTGAGTCTATACTGTTGTCCTGTCTGGAAACAATTAAGAACACATTTTAATTACTGTAATTTAAAATTTAACAGAACATTTTTTAGAATCTAAAAAATTATGATGTAGTAGCAGCTACAGTAGGAATAAGGGCAGAAGGAATACACACAGAGCTAATCCCAGCACTTGAAAATGAAACTTTTTTGGTCTGCCTTCTGATACACAAGGATAAAGCAATTATTTCCACTGAATCCTTGCCTATTAGAGTAACAATCCTCAATGGTTATAACTGAGGAACCACAGTTGAGCAGTTATAAAGGAAAAGCTCCTCATATTAGGAGCTTTTCTGTAAAACTCAAAATAAATTGTCACATAATTAAATGGTTTGGGAAAACAACAGTTTCTGCTGCTCAAATACTAACACTTACTGTATTATTTTGAAAGTAAAAAGATTTTTCCATGAAATTATCATCAGCCCATCACCAACCTGTCCTAAACCAGAATCTTTTTGTTTCACAAAGGGATACTTTTTAAAATGAAACTGTTTACAACTCAGTTCTTACAGTGTATTCAGTACCTGCATTTCTCTGTTTCTCTTATTTAAAGGTTTCTACTCTTGACATAACAGACTTCAACTCTTTACACAAGGGTAAGAAAGAGACACTTCAGTGAAATGTTAATGTCCTTCACGCACTTCACACATACTAGTTTAACAAACTGTGAAAATAAGTTAAAACATACAGGAAGGGCACAGGCAGAAGGATCGAGAATCACAGGAAGAGTTCAGTTCACGTGGTGAGCATTTTGACAAGAGAATTGCCAAATTCCTAAACTATGTTAGTGTGGCATTGGCTTCATCTGTATTAATATGGAATCAGTGCAGCTGTCCTGCCGATGGGAACTTAACACTATAAAAAGGAAGCAGTATTGTGGTATCACAGATGTAAATATAATGACTAACAAATTGTTTTTCAGCAGTGGCCTTTAGGGTTTTCCTGAAAATGAACACCTATCTATTTTCCTCATGCTCCACAAGTCGGGTTTTTTACACGCGTCCAATCGTTTTATCAGGAAGAACATGATGTTTCTAGCCATTGTGGTATGACAGGCAATTATTTTCATTTCTATTTCCTTTTCTGAAGTGGTACATAACAGACTCTCCTTTTTCTCCCACTTTTCTTTAGCCATTGGAACATAAATGTGTAAAGTATTATGTAATAACTCATTAAGGAAAATAAACAGGCCAATACACTTGCCTAGCAAAGCCCTGGATGTGGACACCAGTCTGCTCTGCCTATTTATTGAATCACATGGCTACACTAACTCTTTTTCCAAACAAGGTGAGAATAATCTAAATATGCCCACACGCGTGTACCAGCAACTGTAAAGGGGACACAGGTCAGAAGGGCCTATAGGACTGTGCTGCCAGAAATCAAAATTAAAAAATGCACACTTTCTCTAGGTTTTCAGTGTCATGCAGCTTGTAATTCACCAGCAAACCTCATGCTAGTCTAGACAACAAGCAGGATGTGAGGTCTGGGACTAAGGTATGAAATAGACTGTAAAATCAGAGGCAAAATTCCAAAAATAGACCAAGTTCTGCAAGTAGGCAAATTGAGGGACCATAATAGAGCACTAGTTACCCCAAAGATGAACCGTATTAGCTACTGGGGACAATCACAGGCCTGCACCTGCCATTAGAGAGGCCTGCATGCACAATGAGATCTGAGCAACAACCGCAGCAAAGATACAAACCTTGTGGGCTTCTTTGCCAGCAGACAGGGAGAGATGTGGACTTCAGACCAGCCAGTGGTCAGCTGATGTGGATGGAACTACCTGTGGTTGTTTTTTTGGTGGTGTTTTTTTTGTTTTGGTTTTTTTGGGGAGGGGAGGGACTTGTTGTTTGTTTTTTTAAAGCAACTCCTAAAAATTTGTAAATTTGTTATATTTAGTTACTTAACTCTTCACCAAAATTAGGTTGTGATATACCCTGATCATCACTAAGAGCATAAGCAGTTTCGGCTGTCCATGTCCCATCCTCCTTCACACACATAGCTCACCATTTTGAACTCAGTAGTCATGTCTGCACTGGACAGCAAAGTGTCACTTGAAAAAAACTGATCTTACACTAGGTAGTATGCAGACAGCAGATTTCACAACTCTGGTAGCACCCTGATGTCTGATAAGGAATTGTAATTACCGCTTTGAGAGAAAACTCAGTGACCTCTATAGTTCAAACATTGGCTGTGAAATTATCTACAACTATTTTAACAACCATTTTAACAGCCATTTTAACAGCCATGTAAAAAGAAATTACCAACTTTAAAAAAAATCACACACTGAAACTTGTGAAGTTTCCTCCTGATGCCCTGACTTTAACAATAATTACAGCAAAACCACATTCCTTTAGAGACTACTTACTGTCAGCAAAAGAATTTTTCAGGACAGCAGAAGAATTTTTAGGAATTTTTTACAGCATGTTTTACTCTCTCAGAATTGATTGCACTGCAGTGCTGGTGAACTTTCATGTCTTTGTTTCATAGGCAGGAATTTTGCACCATCTACTGGCCCAACAGATCATTTTAAGTCCACTGTTCAGTTTGGCTTTTGACTTGTTTTATTTGTTTGCTAGTGAAAGATATTTTTCCCTAATTATCTGTACTGTGGTATGCATTTAAGAAAGGGCAGCACAATACCATGTCTTCAAACAATGGGAGCAGAAGATAAATTATTCTAAAATTAAGGGACCTTATACACATTTAATACTCTCTTCTTTCATGCTATGCTGGTAAGTACAGCATGTACTTACAATGACAATAGTAATTTGGAGTTTCTCCCTTTTGTCAGCCTTTATATTTCTCTCTTTAGATGACAGTTAAGTTCAAAGTCCATCTTCCAAGCAATAAACTCAGCATTTTTTATTTATTTGTTGTTAACAGAATAACATTTTCACCGAATGACCTTTTCAGCAGAAAGAAGCTAACTACAGTAACAATTTGTTGACAACAAATGTTGTAAATTTTAAATTTACCTTATTTTACATAGAATATGCACTTTACGTTGGCATGCACCACACTAGTGTAATGCCTAACTGGGCTCACACAAATGGTTTCTGTACACAATTTGCTACAGGAATTTGTACACCTCTCAAAGACCTCTGGGTTCGAAGGTGATTTGGTACCCAAATGCACGAGATTATGCAAAGTGGGGTAAAAACATAGCAAAGGTTAGGAAAAGGAGTACTGGCAGAGGAGCAGATGGCTAAGGATTAAGACAGTAGCTTTTCAATACTGGTGGCAGAGATACCAGGTTTCAGTGGTATCAGAAGACCAGAAGGAAAAGTATCATTCACTTAAAACTCCACTGAGACTTGAGATCAGGACCTCTGTTATTTTTGACATAATTAATTCATTTCTGAATTAAAATTTGTCTTTGCACTTAGTTCCAGGCCTAAAAAACACTTGCACAAGTCCCAAGTCCTTCAAAGATTCCTGCAAATTTTTGTTCCAAGGACAGTTTTCAATGACAAATGAGAATTAAAATAATTAACGAGCATTAAATAGCAAGTTAAAAAAACAAAAGGGAAAAAGGTTTTTACAAAATAGTGCCTCAAGAAAGGTCTCTCAAAAGACAGGTGTTAATCAAATAGCTTAATAAGCTAGGAAAAGTCCATCAGTCCTGCTACAGGTGAAGTTTGAGGACACCACAATAACAGAAGGCAGTGGAGCAAATCAGCCAAATGCTAATGTATCTGTTCAGTGACTCATGTAGCCATTTGTTACAGTGATTCCAAATGCTGAAAATAACCAAACTGTCCTGCAGGCCCAAATATCAGATGGTAACTGCATGCTTGTGAACAGCCCAGTAGCCAGGAGCACATGTTATAACAAGACAATACTTTAAACTGCTAGCCATTCCAAAAGAAAACAAGCAAAAACTGCACTTTTGACTGCAAATAAGTAAAATGCTTATAAATTCTTGAAAGAGAATTAAAAATTAAACTGCAAATTTTCACTCAGTGAAATAAATAAGCTCATCATGATTTTGAAAGCAAAAGATTATTTACTCAGACCCATGTGAAAATTGATCATTATAGTGTTATCAGAATGCCTGTACTTTTAATAATGTTTTACTACTACAGCATATAACTTACTTTCACTTGTTCTGCTGGAGGATATTTGAAGAATCAATCCAGGTACAAGCAAAGAAATAGCTCAAAAACATGCTAACACCTCTTGAACAAGATGAAGAATGCCTGCTTGGTTTTCCACGACATTATCTGGCTCCTGTCAATTAAATATCTGACTTCAAGTTGGAAGCTTTGTATACAGTAATTCTGTTGCTTTAACAGTATCCTATTGCAGACAGTAACACAGAAACAGCAACAAAAATCTGAGAACTGCATATTCAAAAACCTATACAGAGCTCACAAAAAACAAAATGTATCTACTACAACAGCATTTTCCAATTACTGGCAAACATAGGCCCTACTTCTTCAGTTCTTTGTCATGATTATTACAGGATTTCTAGCGCTTAATGCAGAACAAGCTGGTGATAAAGTAAAAAAACAAATGTTGTATGTGCTAATGTATGCATGTTAAGCTTTTACATTGTTGAAATTTAGGAAAAGCTTCAGAACTTCCACTTCTGGCAACTGAATGAGGATATATGAAAAAAACAAAAAAAGAAGATTCAATTTACAATTAGATGCGATACCACCTAAAAGCTTCATGTAAAGATCTGAATTTTGTAACTTTCCTGCACCTGGATGTTGTAATGCATTAATTGGGTTTATATTGTGTTTCATCGGATTTGTAATGTATTTTCCCTATTCCCCTTTAACTATATCACGTGGTTTGTCCCTGCTCGGCTGCGCCCATCCTCCCACACTGGAATGTAACCCAACTCTGTTCCACTCCCACCTTGTCCCTGATTGGGCAGTGGCTTGTCCCTGCCTCTGGGCCCATCACCCTGGGGAAAAAGCCCAGAGACAAGGCACCGGTGTCCACTAGGAAAGGACTCCAGAATAAAGCTGTGATACCGCCCCCTGCTGAGAGAGCAGGCTCTTTCCTTTTGCCATTGGCGTTTGTCAGGTATCATAAAGAAATGCCACATCTGGCGCCAAACGTGCAGATTGAAGCCAAAAGAGGCTCCCAGAAAGCTGGAAGAACCACTCAGGAAGCACGTGGCCAAAGAATCTCACGCAGGTACGTGAGTCATGAAATGTAGCCCACCCACGCAGAGACAGACCCGTCAGGCTTGGCGTTCGCTGTGGAGTCTCCAAAACACAGGATTCTACAAGCCAGGCCTGCAGTTTTCTCCTTTGGACTCAAAAATCCCATCGGAGTGCTGCAAAGAAGCCCCCGACCGGCAGGCTGCTCCCAGGGAAGGTGACCACATGTTCACAGAAAGTTGACCCTGGGATCCGGGACTGGAAGCTATTTTTGCACCAAAAAGGGTCAGTCTCAGGCAAAAGGAGTGATTGGGAAAGAAAGGAAAGATTCATCTGAACACTGGATTTTTGGTGAGTACCACTTTGTGTTTTCTAAGGGAAAATCTTTTTAAGAGGCATTGATCCTCAGGAAAAAGGGTTTTTTCCTTTCGGGGAAGGTTTTTGTTTTCAGAGTAAACCTTCAGGGTGCTTTAATAGCACGTTCCTTTTGGCAGCCGGGGTTGGGGGGGGGGGGGGGGGGGGGGCGGGGCATGGAAAGGATAACTGTTTCCCCTTTTGTTTTTTTTTTCTCTCCAGCAAGGGTTTTTTAACTTTTGGTTTCCCAGCCACAGTTAAAGGGGACACAGAAACTTAAAATCTGAGCCAAAAAAGGGTGCTAGGCTGTCTGTGTCTCAAAAGAGAGTCTATTATCAAATTTAAGTGCCTTGGAAAATGGCAGGACCCATTGTTGAATGAAGAAACAGTTGAAAAAATTAATTTGATACATATTTTCTCAATTTTCAGATGTATCATGAGAGCAAATAAACTTCCCGGAATTTTGGGAAGCTGTTGCAAGTAAAATAGTTGAATCTGGCTCCTCTAATAATAAAGAAAATGCAAATTTTGCTTTTTATAGCTTAAAAAATAAGTTTGCATTGCAAAAGCAAAATGAAAAGGGAAAAAAGCCAGTTCTTTGTGGATTTTCCCCAGCTTGTACCTTTGCAGACAGTCTGAGTACTCAAACCTCCAATCTTAGTGATCCCCAAATGGGGTGGTCAAAAGATGGAGGGGATTCCTTTGTCCCAAAATGTCCAAAGCCATGTGCTCTCGAGCCACAAGGAGTCTCTCCCTTTGTCTGTCCCTCCTTCCAACAATCCCTTTCATAATCCTTTCTTCTCTCCAGACCCCTCCCTCCCTTTGGTGCTGTTCCTGGCACTGTCCTCTCCTCTGACTCTGCCCCCTACCCTCAAACCTCCGCCCTCCGACTCCTCCCTGTGTGACTCAAGCCTCCAGCCCCTCCCTGCCCCTGGTTCCCACGGTTTCCCCACCCACAGTCCCAGTTCCTATGCCCCAGGCAGGTGGGAGCCACGAACCCGGAAGCCGGAAGCAATCTCGGCTTTTCTGCCATCCCTTTCACATATCAACAGTCAAAAAGAGGGGGTGCTGTCCACAGTAATTGGGAACCCTTCCCCCAACAAGCGATTCAGGGTTTACGCAAAGCTCAGGCCAGATTTGGATATGAAAGAGAGTACTCTTGCAACCGTTTAAAAGCAAATTTAGCAAGGAATACTACAGTTCCCTTTGACCTCCAAAAAGATTTACTTTCGGAGTTTTGGCAAAATCCTGAAATGGCTGTTGCTAATAAGAATCTGCCAATTCAATTAGCAACCCAGCCCGATAAGTCTTTCCAACCTTACAGTAAAATAAAGCAGCTTCCATCAGAACCTTTATTAACATTTGTGGAGCGGTTAACACGAGTTATCGAGTTACAGGTTTAGAATGAAGGAGCCCAGGAACAGGTCCTGGAGGAGATGGCTCTGGCCAATGCAAATGAACGGTGCAAGGCAGCTATCCTCAGCCTGTCCACAGAACTGGCTCCAACTTTACATGACATGCTCCAGGTGTGTGCCAGGAAGATTCCCTTCATAAAGGCTCATCAAAGCCACAGTTCCAGAGTCAAGCCGCCACAAAAAGCTGCTGCTGCAGACACTGTGCCTCCTGCGCCTGTGCCACAACCATGGCCCAAGAGAAGAACAACGTGTCTCCTGTGCGATCAGGCTGGACATTGGGCATCTCAATGCCCTTTAAAGAAGCAATTTCTGGACTTTCAGGACAATGGGGGTGGGAGGTCTCAAGGGTCCAAAGGGAATTTTTCAAAAAAACTAGAAAATGTAAATATTAAATTAAATAATCCTGCTTTAACCGGTTCTGCCTTTCAGCAAAAGTCACCTGATACGATAGTAAAGGATCCAGCGACTAGAGGAACAAAAAGTCCTCATGATCAAGTCACCTGGGGTCATGGGTACACCTATGTGTCCACTCCCTCAGGTCTCAAGGGGGTGCCAGCTGAGTGGGTGAAACCTTTCATCCCTAAAACTGCAAAGCCACCTGCAGAGGCCCCACAAGTGGCCAGTGCTGCCTGGGGGAGGAGAGAGCGCCGAACCCTCTTCTTCTAATTATCATCTTCCCTTAACAGTATTTTTCTGAACAGTTTATCTGCACTAGATGTCATTTTTTCTTCTCCAACCTAGAAGGTACTCAAAGTCTGAACTCTGACCATCTCCCACGAACTGAGCCTTCCTCCTTCTCAATTTAATAAGAAAAGGGGAAATGTTTGTCCTAGGTTACAATGTAAGATGTGCCCAAAGTATGTATTCTATCACCATCTACATGAGATGTTGAAACTAGGTTGGGCAGTGTTTCCCTTGCTCCTTCCCTCCAGACTATCTTCTATTAATGGCCCATCCATGCCCTGCTGCATGACTCATAGGTAACTCTCTCCAGGAGTTATCTCTGTTTAATGGGCAATCAAGGATGCATTACAAGACTGATAAAATTATATCAGCCTATTGTGAGATGCTCTGCCCAGGGGGAGGAGCCAAGCATTCCCACCTGGATATAATTTGGGATTTGGGACAGCACAGGCAGCCTTACCAACTGGATTCTCAGAGGAGAAGAGCTACTAGACCTTTCTGTGGGAACACTGCTTCAACAGGACCACTTCATCTGGACTGCTGCCACCACGGTTTCAGGTTGTATTCTGACTCTGTCAGTGATCTTTTGTACTATTGCATGTGTTTTATTTTATTTTACCTTTTTTTTTTTTCCTCTCCTGTTAAATTGTTTTTTCTGACTTGGATTCTCTCGCTAGTTTTGCCTTCAAGCTAGCACAATTTTGTAATGCACTAATCGGGTTTATATTGTGTTTCATCAGATTTGTAATGTATTTTCCCTGTTCCCCTTTAACTGTATCACATGGTTTGTCCCTGCTCGGCTGCGCCCATCCTCCCACACTGGAATGTAACCCAACTCTGTTCCACTCCCACCTTGTCACTGATTGGGCAGTGGCTTGTCCCTGCCTCTGGGCCTGTCACTCCTGGGGAAAAAGCTCCGGGACAAGGGGGCTTGCACTCTCTGGCACCGGCGTCCATGGGTAAGGACTCCAAAATAAAGCTGTGATGTCCCCCTTGCTGAGAGAGGAGGCTCCTTCCTTTTGGCATTGGCGGTTGTCAGGTATCATAAAGAAATACCACACCTGGAGAAACTTCCCTAAATTCCTGATACTTTTAGCTGTTAGAGACAGGAAACAGGTTTTTAGAGAGTCATTTGCTTTTTTCATTTGAAATTTCTTTAGATGTATTGATTCTAGCTTTCTGGATTTCAGTTAATACATGCAGATTGTTTCAGGTATATTTGTTGCATTAATTTTTTTTCAAAGGACAATAGTGAAAGAAACAATGGGATGTTTCCAATCAGCTAAAACACTTTTGATTAGAGTACAACTTGCTACTCACTTTTTCCCTTTCCACATTTACACTTCCATGAAAACAACTAGTACAAGTCAAATTTAAACCAAATAAGCTATAATGGAATGCAGGAAAAAAAGGTCATTTACATGAAAGCCACAAGTAATGAAGATAACCTAGAAAGAACTAACAGTGATAATATAAACAGAGAAACTGCCTTTTTGTCATGGAAAGTCTTTTCTATTCCCAGGGAAAACAAATTCACCTACTTAAATCCAGATTAGAATTATAATTAATGATTACAAACAGTGCTTGTTTGTCTTAGTGCCGTTTTCACTATTTTTTCACAGTTGCACCTTAAGCCTCTCTGGTGGCTGACTTGCTGCTGAAACAGTTTTCTGAAGTTTTGAAAATCTGCATTTATAATTATTTACACACAGATTATAAAGAAGCTGACCTAAGGCCCAAAGATTAGACCACTTAGTAAAAAAGGCTCTTGACTGTTACAGTTGTAAAAGTATCATATTGGTCTACTTACTGAGCATTGGACTTCAAGATTAACATAAAACCTTAATTCTCCTCATTTTCTCCTATCCCTTTATTTTTTTCTATCACACAAACAGCTTTTCCGTTTTGTTTTTTGTTAATGCTAGCACACAGCTGAACTGTGGAGCCAAGGTTCTCAGACAGCACCCACCTATGCAGAATGCTATTTCTGAGAGGCAGAAGAAAATTCTCAATTCCTAAACCATCCTTTCTTGCCTGCCCAGTTTGGAGGAGTCTGAAACCCTAAACTATCAGGATACAGATACAAGAACAAGGGACATCTCAATCACAGTTTGTCAAAGGAAGCAATTTGCTCTACCATTATGACCAACATCTCTCAGTTTCTTTTACCTTTTTTAAACACAGTTTCTTCTTGATTTACTGTCAGTTACTGAAACCTTCCTAATTGACATGAGAAAATAGGTTAAGTTTCTTCAGATGTTCACTAGCTAAAAACTGATAAATTTTGATTCTTTTTATTTTGTAGCTTTATTCATTAATTTCCTCTTTTTAGATTTTTACCTTACCAGCTCAAATAATTTCCATATAAGAAAGAATTTACCCAATCTACTGTATCAAAGGATCATAAATATATGTCTCAACAGTAGCTTTGAAATATCTTGCAGACACAGAACAACATTACTAAAATCCAGCAGCACTACTCCTGCCATACATATTGGAGATAAAGAACATTTCGCATATTTTGCAATACTAAAAAGCTTGTGAGTTAGGCTTTAAACAAAAACTCAAAATAGAACCCCATAATATATTATTTCTCTGGGAATCAAAACCCTAGGGTATTTTTTATGGCTTATTTAGCCAGCAAGTCTGTCTTCTCACTCTATTTAGAAGTTCACTGGCAAATTATCAATCACTTAACAGATTACTCTACATAAAGAGACCACTACACTACATGGAGACCCAATCTTTAGTGTATTTTGTAGTTTTAAAATTTTTCTATCTGCTTTTCTAAACAGGAGGCCAATGTCCAAAATAAGACAACTAGTTTTTAAAGCTGACTAATGCTAACCCCATTAACAGATCATGTCGGCAACAAATAGAAGAGAGGGATACATTAACAATGGGCTCCAAATGGAACCTTAGAAGAAACAAAGGGTATTAAAACTGTATCACAAGAAAAAGAATGAAAAATAATTTTGTATTCACTCCACTTTCTAGCATATTTGTACAATGAAAAGTCATCAAAGAAAATTACTTTATGCAATAACTTCACAGCTTGTTTTAAATCAAAGACAGGATCAGAAACCAGGTCTCTGCTAAAGAAAAATATTGACCAGAATGTGAAAGTTGAATTAGTGTTACTACCTTTCCCATCCATTTGTTCTTGTTAGAGGAGTTTTAGATAAACTAACCAAACCAGTAGCTAGGTTACTTTAATCTGCCCATCACTGGTGCTTTGTCTTTTACTGTCTCAGGGGTTTATTAAGTGCGTCCTGAATCTGTGGACCAGCTGTAATCAGATCAGTATTGAAAATATAAAAGCTTATTAGTCTTCTAGAAACAAGTCAGCCTCACTAAACTTGATGCACTGTGCGTGATAACTAGCAACTTTCTTTTTCCCTTCACTACTTCTACAGAAACTATCAAACTGGTGAACTCCTGACAAAGAAATGGTCTTTAAAAAACAGAGAAGCATTTCAAGAAAAGGTTAAGAAGTGCTGTCTTCTACAAAACTGACAAGATGCCAAGATAAGAGCAAGGAACCGGAAGCCTCTGTTCTTGAAACTCTACATTCTTCAGCACCCCTTATACACAGTACACTGAATAGGTGAGTGTCAGTGCTGCTTCAGCTGGGGCAGGAATGAAGGACTAGAATGAAAGTTGAAGAGAAGGGATAACTTTCAGTTGAACTGAAAGTTTGCGGACCTAAGTGGGAGGGGCTTACTGCTTTAGCTCACACAAAGACAGTTAATGTAAATCACACCACTTCTGTTGCAGGACATAAGTATGAATGTTTAATTACCACAAATGGTAATTTAATTATCACTCAGCTGATGTGTGGTATGCCACCATGAACCCAGTTCTGCGCTCAAGACACACTTAATATCGAAAAGTGACAAAGCCATATCTTGTAATTAGCACTTGCTAGTAGTCACAGTTCATTGTCATTCAACTAGAGTAATTAATTAGCATATAGAAATTGGGTCTTTCAATTATATATTTGATCATTTGCCATGAAAAATCTCTGAATTGTTCAGTCTCCTTAAATTAAAGTGTTTTGTCTTTTACTCACTGACTGACTGAATCACCTCCAGTCTTGTCTCCTCCATCTGCCTCCTCGTCAGTATCAGAATCAGCTCCAATCTTGCCTAGATATACACAGTTTCAAACATGAAAATTTAGGAAAGTGATAAAATTAATACTACATGATTAGGTTTATTCTTAATTATTGACTCTACTGCAATCAGCAAAAGAGAATTTTTCCCAGTTAAAGCAGAAGTTCTAAAATTAGACTTAGTCAAAACCAAAACCTCTTATTTGTCAGTCTACTGTTAGCTACACATACATTTATACTGGATTACAAAAAAATCTGATTAGCTATTCTTAGTACAATACTATAGGTGCTAAAAATAAAATACAGAATAAATAAGATAAAAATAAATATCATAAAAATAAAAATACAGAATAAATACAGATAAAAATAAAAATACAGAATTAACAAGATACTCTGGAGCACTCAGACTTGTAAAGTTTTCATTGACATGACAGCAATATGTTTACAAATAAGTTCTATATTCCTTAAATATCATATGCAAGGTCAATAAAGCTGTGAAAAGCTGGAAAGTCACATCCTTAATCGAAGTATACAAACTGTGTGCCTTGGTGGAACTTAGGGATTATGTACACACTAATATATACTTTCTAGTGTCTGTCTGTATAAATACATATGTATTTACGTAGCTAAAAGAGTGCAAATCCAGTTGAGGCAGACTATTCTCTGGTGTGCAGTGAAGTCTTTTGATTTCATTCATACCTTCAAGTATCTTCAACAGTTTTTTTTCAGATAACAGCTCCAACTGCTCCATGCAAAGTCTTTTGATTTCATCCATGGAACAACTCTAAGAAGACAGGTAAGACAGACCACAAGCTACTAAAAATTTCTGAGAAGAGAGTAATTAAAAATGTAATGTCCTACTGTAATGAAGAGTTAACTTGGATTAAAGCCTCTCCCATATTATTCTGATCTGCATTGATGCAACTGCTGTAGAAAATCAAGTGTTTCAGTTATAACAAGTACAAGAAATAGTGAATGTGTGGGTTTTGTCTGAAAAATTAAGCTATATACACCATCAGTTACTTGATCTACAGCTTGGAGCTTTTACTGCAGCTGCGACACTGAGCACCAGAAACACCATTATGTGTGAAGCATGGAATAGCAAACAACTGCAGACCTGGTTATTCCTAATTTTCCATCACTTGGGGGAAACTGAGTTACATAATTAAGCTTGCAAAGACCAGAGGCAACCGTTGAATCCAAGTCCAAAAAACTAGAGAAAATAATACTACTGCCAACACACCAACAGCTGCGTATCACAACACAGAAAACAAAGAAAGTATGTAAACTGTGATCCATTTCTTATGCTCAGTACATACCATACACTGCCGCAGATTTTATTGGTATTCCAGTTACTTTCACATCTCATACATCTTGATGACATTTGGTAATTTCACCTTTTCAAATGAGATATGATAACATGTACAAGTACCAATATTAGGAGATGCTAAACAGGTTGTAACACTCACAGTGCTATTCTAAGTTTGGTTCTACACTATGAGGCAATTTCCCTACAAACTCAGTAATGTCTTTCTTTCCAGCTTCTCAACCTCTTTTTCTTCTGCCAGAGATGAGAAATTGATGAGCCTGTGTGCAATTTGCCACGTGTTTAAAATGAAGAAGTCCTGTCTCACTTATATTAATAATACAACTCATTAAGATAAAACCTCAAGATAAAAAATTTACAACTAATAACAAGCATTACACAGATGACACCTGCAGCCTCTTCGTCCATACATGCTGCTAGCCTAATTTATTTTTACTAAGTCCTGCTGTTCACAAGACTCAAAAGGCATATGTTCTAAGCCAGTGAAACTCTAGCTTTATGCCATAGGAATTACAGCTTCAGAAGCTGTTAATGAAGAATGGGCTTTATTTTCTTATCTCAGATATTGCTTTAATACCATACAAAGAAAATCAGTTGCCACAAACAGAAATCAGTATTTTATTTAAAAACCAGCATATTAATTAGTGAACAACACTACTGAATTTACTCCTCACAATCATGAAAATCCTTCTGCATTTAACTAACCAGTACAGAGGGACAATCTAAAGCTGAACCTGAAGATCAGAAATGGCTGAGCAGTATCAAAAGTAACCTGGAATAAGTACAGCAAATCTTTAAGAAGTCTCACTTCCAGACACATGAATGGGATACTACTCAAGAAACGTACTTGACTTCTTAGAAACTTCTTTAGTTGAGAAATACACAGACAGCTTTTAAAATATAAATACACTAGGCTCGAGAGGTAAGTATTCTTTGTTATGCAAGCATTCAAGATCATGGTAAGTATACAAATGGTAAGTGTATTTCAGTACCTTTAAAGTATCAGGCAGCATCTTCTGTAGTTTCTTTTCCCCTATGATACAGAAACACTGTTGAAGCATCTCCTTTTTGTCCCCAATGTAGAAACTGACAGGTTTGAGCGACACAGTGAGATCTAATCCTCCTTCTTCTATATCACTGGGTTGTTCAGCTTCTTCCACTTTTTCTCCGCAGAGTACATTGCATTTTGTTTCCTAAGATCAAGGAAGGCACATTTTCTAGTGAATTAGAGAAGAAAGAAACTCAGCTGTGCTTCCAATAGTTTTCCCTTCATAAATGCAAGGTACATCTTAATGTGGACTTCTCAAGTTGCAGTGTTTCATATTGCAAGGTAATTGCATTACAGAAGTTAATTTTTTTATTACTGAAAACATTCTTGTGCAAGGATTTTTTTTTTTTTAAGTTTCAAGAAGTGAAAAGTACTCATAAATATTAACTGAGAAATATTATCTGCAAATACTTAGCTGGTGCTTACACATGGTAGCACACTTTAGGCAGAAGAAATCCATCTGATTCGCTGGGCAATTAAATCATAAAGTTCATAATTTACAGCTACCCTGCTAAGACAGAAATTGGCATACGATTCCCTACGTGGCAGTCTTCACAGAACTAAAATGGGGTTTGCATTAGAAAATACATCCTCCATACATCAGTGGAAGACCTCTAGAATAAAAACAAAACAAAACAAAAAAAAAAAAACAAAAAAAAAAAAAACCCACCCAAAAAACAACCAAACCCAAAACAAAACAACAAAAACAAACAAAAACCCAACAACAACGCCAGAAATATATTTTATCAGTCTCAGGATTCAGTTAGGCGTGCATGTCACAACCATTTTTTGCACACCGAGACATCCTTGAGAAGTCTCACAACGCCACAAGCATGAGAACCACGACTGGGCCCACCCGAGCCTTTACTCCACATCTCCTACACCTGGAGAACGCACACCGGTGTTCCCGGGATGCGCGCCAGTCCTCTCCGCGCCGCCCGCCCGCCACTCCCTGAGGCCGCACACCGACCAGCGCGACTGAACCCGGCCCTTCCCGCAGCCATCCCACGGCAGGGACCGCAGCTAGGCCTCGGCCGCCTGGACGCCCGGGACCGGAACGCGCCCGGGAAGGCAGAGGCGGCACGGCACCGGCCAGACCCCGCGACTCCGCCCGCTCTACCTCCAGGGCACCGTGGCTGGACTCGGTGCTCCGCCGCTTCCTGTCGCTGCCCTCCGGCCCCGGGGCTCCCTCCGGGCAGCAGGAACGCGAGCGGCGCCGCTTCTTCTCCTTGGAAGACTTCCTGCCCGGCATGGCCGCGCCGCGCGCACACCGCGCGCCGCTGCACGCGTGCCGCTTCCGGCGAGACCCGCGGGCAGCGCCCCCTGCCGACCCCGCGCTGCGGGCGCCGGCGGGGCCGCGCCCGAGGCCTGAGGCGGACGGCGTGTTAGCGTACGGGGGGATGGCTTGGGGTTAGCGAGGCACAGTAAAACTGCAGGCACGCGTGGGCCCGCCATCTGTTTACACAAATATCGGTGATCTAGAGCCTAGAAAACACGTCTTATGAGGGGCGGCTGAGGGAGCTGGGGTTGTTTAGTCTCCAGAAGAGGAGGCTCAGGCGTGACTCTATCATCCTCTAAAACTCCCTGAAAGGAAGGTGCAGTGAGGTGGAGGTCGGTCTCTCCTTCCGTGCCTGCAGTGAGAGGACAAGAGGAAATGGCCTTAATCTGAGACACGGGAGATTCAGATTAGATATTGGGGGGCGGGGGGGGATTATCTATCTATCTATCTATCTATCTATCTATCTATCTATCTATCTATCTATCTATCTATCTATCTATCTATCTAATCTATCATTGTTAGGGTGGTCAGGCATTGAAATAGGTTGCCCTGATGGTGGAGTCACCATCCCTGGAGGTGTTAAAAACCTGTCTGGATCGGGTGCTGGTGGTGTGGTTTAATGGTTCAGTGGTTACAGTGATAATGTTGGGCGGATGGTGGACTTGATGATTACTTAAAGTTCTCTTCCAACGTTGATGATTCTATGATGATTCCACGGTTCTATCCTCTGTAACTATTGTTTTCTTCTGACCTTTCTCCTGACTTTCAATTTGTTTCAATGGTGCAAGGACCTGCATACTTGTCAGCTGTTTGGCATTGCCAGTAACATTGAAACAACAATAACTTTAATTTTTCCATGATACTTAATGAGCACAGGAAAAGTTTTTTCATGGGATGTAAACAATTAGGAATTGAGCAGAGAAGTCTGTTAAAGGCAGAGGACTGCTCTGTGCAATTCAGTAAGACACTGATCAGCTTTCTAGCATCAACAATATTGGTAGTTACCGAGCGAACTCAATCTATTATCCTAAAGGGATAACCTTTGACTAACCTAGGTTAGTCAAAATTAAAGACTAAAGTAGAAAAATGTCCATAATTATGTAGAGAGAATTTGTATTAAAAAATCTCCTTTTCTGTGCAAAAAATTTCTTCTTAACACAACTGAATGTCTGTTCTTTTGTGTCTGCTTACTATCCCAGATCCAAACATGTTGCCATCCCGTTTGTTCATATTGTGTTGGATCGTCAAATGGGATGTACTGGCCCATTTAGGTAGAGGTCCACTGTACGCAACTTGTACAAAGCTAGCGGTATCAAAAGTGCTGTGGGCAAATGTTGCATGTGTATTGCATGGGCTGACACTGTTTTCAAAAGGGTTAGAATTTACTAAGTACCATCAGGTTTTTTTTCAGGAAGTTTAAGTCCCTGCAGAGGTGCATAATATCAGAGTTAATCCTGATTAGTCTATGTTGTTAAGATTACCTGGATAGGTGGGAATAGATGCTCATATTTATAAGCAAATAACAGCCTCAGCATATTTTGAAGGGGGCAAAGGTAATGTAATTAGGAAACACTGAGGAGGGTGTCTAAGTTTGGGATGAAAATGGGATCCCTTGAGCAATTATAAGGAAAATAAAAAGTTTAGCAGTGTATGCTTAGGCATGCAAACTGTGTTTTAAATGAATGCAGAATACAGAAGCTAACTGGGCTGTTAATAATATTTGAATTGATGTGCTTACGGGCTTCAAATTCTCCTGTCAAAAAGGGTAGGTCATACTTCAAGCTATTTTTTAATGTGTTTTGTACAGACCAACAGTGGTGTCATGAAGATTGCAAATTCATCTTTGCAACTGGAAGTCTAGAATCAAAATTTCCCACCAAATCTGAAACCTCAACCTCTACAATAAATAAGCATCAAAAAAACACTGGAAGAATAGGACATCTGAAAACACCCAGATACTCTTCAGGCTCTCAACAGCTGCATATAGCATCTTGTTGCCAAACATTTAATTCCACAGTCTATTCAGTATACATTTTGAAAAGATGGGAAACATCTACTGTTCCTAAACTTTGGGTTTGTTGATAGTTTCAGGAGAAAGAGACAAAAAGAGGCAAGTGATCGCAGTATATAGTAATGGATCACATTCAGGAAAGAAGCTTAAGTATTTTTAAGCAAAAAACTTCACGATTGAAACCAGGTTACAACATTTCCTAAAGCATTTGGAGTTGCCTCTGTAGTACCGATCTATGGTTAAGACTCCTCCTGTAGATTATTACAGCATACTACATTTAAAAAAGTCACTGCATCCAAGGATCCATGAATGTATATAGTTGAGTGTACAGTGCTTTTAATGAAATAGATTTGCAGACTGAAGTTAGTCTATTTCTGGCTGTAGCCTGAACATGACTGATTTATTAACACTGGTTAATTAGGTCCTGACATGATCAAGGTGCATCATAATAACATTGCAGAAACCTTACAATAGATTAGCCCAGTTTATGTTACTGTAGTCTTCTTTTATCTTGGAAAGTACAGCAGTTGATGCTGACATGTCAGTTTTGACCCCTTATTTAGTTCCTTAGGAAGGCATTTTATACTTGTCCTGAGTTTTAGTCTAAGGAAATCCCAAGGTTTTCCACTTCATGAAACCTGAGTCATGCCAAACAACGCTTTAACATGAGATGCTACTGTGTGCTGTTGGCTATTCTGTCTAAAAGCTTCCTTTCTATCGCAGAAAAAGATGCCAAAAGAATTGTGTCAACTCCTGAGAAACTTTGAATTCTTAGCAGAAGACACAGCTTCTCTTCAAGGGGCTCTTGAAATCTCTCAAACATACTTCAACTATTCCCCTGATGAATGAAATCAGGAGCCCTTAACACACAGATTGAGTTATTCAAAATTTACTGCTGTAGATAGCAAGCCAGCTCCCAGTTATGTGCCAGGCACATACTTGTTTTCAGGGGCCTCTGGTCTCAGAAGACTGTACACTGTTAACCTCATGTCTGGCATGTTTCCTCACTATAGATACAACATTCTTTAACTGCAACAGGAACTTCATCCTGCTGACAGTCCTAGGGCATTCTTCTTACTGGTGATCTCAGCAGCAGATTGTGCAGTACCCTTACATGCATTTGTGTGTTTATGTATGTCCATGCTGACATGAACCACAATGGAGTTCTAAACACCGTCCTTTGAAACAAAAACAAAAGCAATTTCCCAGTCCCTGTTTCCAGAGATGATGATAGATCCTGGAAGGGTTGGCCTCACAATACCCTGTGGCAGGAGGTATCTTTCTCTCCAAACAGTCCTGGCCTGCTTTATCTTGCCTAACACTTAGTGCTGCAGTCCCCAGAGAGATTTTTTGCTGTGCCTCATCATTTCTCTGCAAATTTAAGTGAATTTTGTAGTATCTTTTAATATACCATTTGTTGGGAGTTGCCAGAGTATTTTTATTAATATAAACATTAATTTTTGGTCTGGGAAATTCATAACAATTTTCATGTAAAGGGATAATCTGTAACAGAGCAATCTCACAATAATAAAACAAAAATATTAAGCCAAGTATAATTTTTTAAAATACCACAGGTACAAACACAGGTCAAGAGCACAACATTAGAAAGCTGAAGCTTCAAGGACAATTGTATCGTAGGCAATCAAAATTCAACAGACAGGCACATTATTTCACAGACTTTCCTAAAGTTAGGTTCTTAGATGCTTTCCCAGGAAAGGTTCATCTAGCAGCACTGTAAATCACAAATAATTTATTGGACTGTCTCATATATGAACCTCCAATGGATCAAATCAGAAAATGTGTGACTCAGACTATGTTCAGGACTGTGAAGGTATTTATCTGGAAATCCATCCAAAGTGTAATTCTACAAGTGTGCAACTAAGGAGCTGAGAGACAAAGTGCTGGAAGCGGTGTAGTAACTCAGTTCAGGTAGCTGGAGGAAAACAAAAGTTAAGAGATCTTGATCACAAAATCCTTCACATCTGGCTTAGACAACATAGGCAGGTATCATGTGATGTGGAGCTCACGTGCCACAAGTTTGCCATTTTCTTTTTCCTGTTTTCCATTCTACTAGTTTAATGAAAAATGTAACTTAAACATTGACTCTCTTCAGTCCATCTTAATTCTAAACCCAGTTGTAACACTTGCAGTAGAAGAAAATTTCCCTTTTGAGCCTAACATCTTAGATCTGCTGGAATAAGCTGCTAAGTATTATTTTCCCTTTTAACAGTCACCAGAGTTAGGCAGTTAAAGCTACTTCGTAAAACCTGACTTTAAATTTTTGCACTTTACAACCAAGTATTTCAGTTGTAAAGGACCTGACCAAAAGTTAGAGCCTCTTGTCAAGGACATTGTCCAAATGCCTCAAACACTGGCAGGGGGTGTAGACCAACCACCTTTAGAAAGCTTCTTCAAGCTTCTGCTGCTAAATCTCATTTCTGGACATAGGTTGTCCTCCCACTCTTCAAGATGACCTTTTTAAATCAACTAGATTTTACAACATAGGGTAAGACTGCTATTAACTACTGGGGTATTCCTGTCCTTAAAATTAAAAAGTCAAGTTAAAGGCTTCTCTGGAAGTTCATGCCATTTTACAAGCTGCAAGATACAAATTTATGAGTGAAGCACAACATCCATATGGCAGGTAGAGGTTCTACCCCTCAAAAAGCCATCTAGTCCTAGAATTAAAAGAGGTAAGAGCCATAATACTTAAGTTTTGAAAAGAAGTAGAGAAAGCTGATGAAAAATTTCCTTACCAGGCTATTTGACAAGGGTTAATATTAACTCATTTTAATTAATAAGCTTGTGAAATTCACTGTTGAACTTAAGAGATTTCAGGGCCCCTCATGTGCTGAAGAAAACACCACAGTCAAGAAACAGACTAATCATGCTGGAACACAGAATGTGACTGGGGTGGGTGTCAGAGTTGACAGTCACTAAGTAACAGCCATCCCCTGCCTTTCTGTCTGGATGACCTGTAAGTACTGATATGGTTTGACTATTTGGTGATCTATTTTTATCTGAGCAATGTCAGGACTCCTTGCAAAGTTCCTGTGCACTGATCACTTCAGAAAAGCAGTCCAATGACCAACAGTGAAAAAAGTTTTATTTACTTTGTATCTTGCAACAAGTCAAGTGTAATTAATCCATAGTATTTTCCCCAAGTATAGTATGTCATAAAATATGAACAAAAGCATCTTTTATCTGCGTACACTGTCTTCCAAGTGCTAAGAAAAAGATATTATAACAGATTAAGAACAAACCTACAGCATTCTTTTACTTTAGCTGGTTCTGATACAGAGGCATACTTTTTTATTTGAGAATCAACTCCTAGAGACTTAGCTAATTGCACAGCATTTGTATCATCACTGATTAGCGTCCCAAGAGCCACAAGCAGTCTAAAAATGGCTTCAAGATCTTGAACAACTTCCATAACTGTGCTGATTACTGATAAGCATTGAGCTTTGCCCTCAATGTTGTTGACTTTATGTAAACATACAGCATAGTTCAATGTCAGTGTGGCCAGTGCAATGTGGATGTTCTTATTATTGCATGATTTAGTTTCTATTGCTTGTGTCATTATTTCATCCCTCTGTTCCATCATGAGCTTCTGGCCTGCATGGCTAACGAAACAATTGCAAAGAGCTCTAAGTGCCAACAGCTGGTTTGCTTGTTTGCCTTTAGGATTCAGAAATTTAAGGAGAAGGATGATAAATTGTACATGCTCCTTTTCACTGCAGAAGTTTTCATTCACAGTGGGATGCCTGACAGACAATCTAAGAATGTCTAGAGCTGGAAAGACAATTTCTAGAAACAAAACAAAAGAAAATGTTAGCATTAACTGCATTACATGTAAATTTTTCAATGAGTTTCTTCCATATACAAACTTTAGCCCCACAGGCTTAGGAACAGACAGTAAAGTTTCATGCGTGAGTAAAGAACAAATTGTTTCACATTTGTAAAGACAAATATTGACAAATCCATTCTAGTAACGCTTCAATTTATCATTAAAAAAAAAAATCCATAATCCTTAATTTAGGATTAACATAGCACTTTGCAGAAAATCTTAATCTTTTCTAAGATCTCTAATTGATAACACTGAAGACAAGCACAAGATACGGTAACTCTCTGAAACATCTCTGAAAGCTGGAAGTTCAGTGACCGAACACCCCTACAACTCCCTTTGTCCTCATTCCGTAACTTACAGTACAGTGTAGCTACAAAACTGCTTACAGGAAAGGAAAATAAAAAATACGTTCTCGACTGATGAGTTGGAAATCACTGTAAGGAAACTGAACTGAAAGCTTTCAGTGTCTCCCGTTTCCCAAATTCTGAATTTAACTGGCTCTTTGGATCTACTACTGGTATCCAATGCTTACAACCAAATCAAAGCTGAACCTACCCAACTACTTATAGAAGTTTCTCCTGCAGATATGCAGAATCTTCAGAATTAATGCTTTGTACAATACAAAGAGTCTGGAAGGTGTGGCATTGGGCATCACCAGCTCCTCATTATGCAAAACACAGTTTGATTAAGTGATATTTTAAAATGAGCATGAATTTTTAATATTAAAATGTTCTTCCTGTTAGTAAATCTTCAACTGCAATTTTAAGAAAGCAGTTAATTTTAACCATTCTTAGATATTTGTATATGCAAACAATAGTTTTTTCCAGAATGATGTAACAACCAACACAGCTTCTCTAATCCATCAGTGCTGACAATACATTATTCAATGTAATCACCTCCACTTAACGTTCTTCCAGCATGTCATTTCACTAATGCATTTTTGATCATACAGCCTAGCATCAGTAACTTCCTCTCCACCATATTAAACAGGAGCTACTTTTGATTTTTCCCCCCCAAATTAACCTCTGTCATTTCATCACTCATTTGGTAACATCTTAGGATGCCAAGTTCACACTTTCTTACTCTATTTCCTGACAAATCTCACACCTTTTTGAGGATGGCCCTGCTAATGAAATAATCATAACTGATCTTTTTATCAAGTTTCTCCTTATTATTGTGCCAACAAAACCAGAAAAACAATTTTGCCCCTGAAGCTGATCACTGCTGTTAGCACCTTTTAGTCATCTGTTTTCTGCTTGGGCTGTTTAATGTTTGGGACAGACTCAGTGTAACATATTATGACAAGACTTCATTCATGATGAAGTACTGCTGAGATGATACATAAAACAATTGTAAGAGTTTACCTTCTGGCCAGTTAACTGCTCTCCATAAAGTCTGAAGTTGCTGTGCTGTAGGTGTTTCCACAGAGGTGTTGCATGTTGTAGACAGTAACTTTTCTAGGACTATCAAGTCATCTTCAGTAAGCTTATGTTCTTCAGTTGCACTGCCATTAAGTTCTTTTAATTTGCCTGTAATAGCAGTAGAATAGGCACACCTTTCCAAAAACAGGACTTCACAAATAGAGATCTCAACTGAAATGTTACAAAAGCACTTTAAAAACAAGTAACAACTATTGACATTGAGTGTTTTTGGAGGGGTAAGATTTTTGAACACTTTTTCCAATTTTATAATTTCTAATTTTAAGTTTTAAATTGTCACAATGATTGCTACTACTAATTCCACTTTAACAGTGCAACACTAAGACACAGAATTTGTAGAAAAAAACTATAAAATGCCTACATAAAGATGAAAATGCACAAATGAGTCATAAGAACATCAGAGCTTTCATAACTAAAATACAATTCCTTTTTGCTCTTTTCTCTTACTAGGTAGTAAAAAAAAAAAAAGAAACTATATGTTCTTCATGTGACCACATTTTTTTTATTTTTACTTAAATCATGTGATCATGTTTTGCTTATGAGATGTGCTATATTCAAACTTCAATGTGATTTAAAAGTCCAAATATTAGATTAATCTAATGGAACTAGCATAAAGGATAGGCTTTTTAAAAGCTCAGTTAGTCAAGTTTTTTTCAAAAACATTTAAAAAATCCTTGATATTAGAACACTGACCCAGTATCTGTGTAGGATTGGCCTGGTCAAAGGTGACAGCATCCTTCTTCGGAAAATAAATATTTTCAACTTTAGCTGCAGTTGACTGGTAAGCACCCATTCCTACAGAAAAGCAATACAGAGCATTCAACAGTGTACCAAGGTGTCTGACACAGAACTGTGTCCTAGCGGTAACTCTCTACAGCTGAACATTACCCAGAAAAATATCTTTTGAAGAAAACTGAATGTCTGTGCAAATAGCTGTCACTCCATACATTATTTTTACATTCAGGGGTTAAAACCTTCAAAAACTCTTCCCCCTATTAACAGTCATTTCTTAATTGTGTGAACTAAATACATAGTCAATTAGAATCAATTTACACAGTCGATTGTAGTTAACACATGAAAATGGCAAGGGTCTTTCTAGAAAAAAGTTTCCTTCTGCCCCTGAAATCCTGGACTTTTATTATTTTCATAATGAAAGTGTTTACATTTTAGAAGATTTGCAGATATGACCAAGTTATCGCACATGCCATAGTAGCCTGACATGTCTTTTTCTAAGGAGCAATAAAAAGCTTTTATCATCACCTATACTGATTTCTTAAACTCACAGATCATTTAGTGTCTGATATTGTGTAATGCCCATTAATTATATATCAGTTTCTCTGATCAATAACATAACTACTAGGAGATCAATAATCCTCTCAGATTATTATTATGCATTTTAAAGCTTGTGTGCATGATTCCTGCATGTAAAGGAAGGCTCTGTTATTGCTATTTTTTGAATAATTTCAGAGTATAAGCAGCTTCAATATGCTATTTTTAATAATGTATGAATTTGCATCAATGCAGAATTCATGTCAGAGAAAACAAACAAAAAGATCAGGAAAGTTTTTCATTGGCAGGCATTGTCTCTTACCCGTAAATGGATCAACCCCGCTCACTGGAAGTACTGCATTCGATGCTGAACCAGGAACATAGCGACCAGCACCTGACAAAGATTTTAAGTTTTTAAACACCACCACCACCAGTAAAGAGGCAAAGTATACCTGTATTTAGTTACTACTTTTCAAACAAGACTATTAAAAGGGTTTATTCTGCACTAAAGGAATGACAAAGTAGTGTTCAACACTTCTTTAAGGATTAAATCTATGCCTGTGCAAGGGTGTTGGTGATGATGGCATTCACAAGCTAAGCGAGCCCACAGCTGGGAGACATTGTGTCATGATCTCTGGAACCCACAGGTGCTGAGGCCCGCATAAGTGCCATGACAAACTCCAGCAGGAGGGCACACTGCCCTGGCCTTGACTGACTCTGTGCCTGGGCCACAAGTGGTCTCTCCTGTGGGAGGTGGACTCTCTTACACTGAGGCCTCAGTGAGGCCTCCATCTGCAGAGGCCACAGAGCCACAAAAGCCATGGAGGAGTAACAGCTGGACACAGGAAGACTGTCAAGATGGGGAACTCTGAAGGCTCTGAGTTTTTGTAACAGCACAACAGCTTTTGATCTACCTGTAGATCTGCAACTGTAGAACAGGTAGTGAGCACCCTGGCACTGGTGAGGACAAACACCCAGAAGTGATGTGTTAAGAATCAGCTGAGGCTGCACCTCATGTCTGCAAAAACATGAAAGGCAAGCAGTGATGGGAAGCAGAGTAACCTCCAGCAGGGTAGGGAGGCACCTGCCTATGCATGTGGCCTGGTAACCTGGGAGGTGTGTGTCTGCTGGGGACAAGGATTCAGGATGCCACAGAAACATCGCCAAGCCTTGCCTGGCCTTCAGACTGTTACCCTGCTACTCTTCCACATGGCCATCAAGGGTTTTGCCAAGGAGGTCCTGGAGGATATCAAGAGTGATTAGAGAGCTCTGAGAACAAGGATGAAGAGTGAAAGGCATTTCTTTGATACTCTGAACAAAGCAAAAATGCTTGAATAGAAATTGACTCATCAAGTAGGTCAGCAACTCACTACATGGCTGGTTTTGCAGACGAGATTTTGGCATCAAGTGATTACAGGAGCAAGAGGAGCAAGAGCTCCTCAGGGATGAAGAGCTTACCCCAGGGATGGGGTAAGTCAGTCAATGCAGGGCTGGAACTGGGAATGTCTTTGCAAAGAAGGTTGCTAAATCAGTGAGGAGGATTTTACAATAGGATTTTAAAACAGGATTTTACAGTGAGGATCACAAGTTAAAATACAGGGTGAATGGTACCAATAAAGATCATGTTAAAAAAATAAGTAAAAATGAAAATAGAAAACCACCTCAATGAATATACCTAATCTTGTGTGGTTCATGCACATGAAGTCTAGCAAAACAAAAGGTTTAGGTCCTTAGCCTTCTGCTGTATTGGACAGAGCGACACAAGGCAGACACGATAGCAGAGGGCTCCCCTGCACTGAACAGATCTCGATATGCTTTGCAGTGGCAGAGCCCACCTTAAAAGGCTGTTCCACACTACTGCCCCAAACAGAACAGCAAGAAACAGCTGTCTGGGGCTAAACACGGAATAAAAGTGCTAGCCAGACAGATATGAATTTTACATTACCTGTAAATGGGTCTGCCCCAGGTATTGTACTTGATCCAGATGAAGAGCCTGGAACATAACGTCCAGCACCTAGTCAAATGGCAAAAAAAGCAATGACTATTAAACACACCTTGATGTTATTAAAATCCAGAGAGGGGTAACAAAGCTGGTGAAAGGTCTGGAGTACCTATCCTATGAGGAGCTAAGATTGTTTAGCCTGGAGGAGAGAAGGCTCAGGGGGACACCTTACCTCACTCTACAAATCCCTGAAAGAAGGCTGTAGCCAGCTGGGCATTGGCCTCCTCTCCCAGGCAACCAGTGACAGGAGGAGAGGGCACAGCCTTAAATTGCACCAGGGGAGGTTTAGGCTGGACATGAAGAAGAATTTCGCCACAGAAAGGGTGATTAGATATTGGAATGAGCTGACCAGGGAGGTGGTAGAGGTGTTTAAGGGAAGGCTGGATGTGTGGCACTTAGTACCACGGTCTAGGTGACATGATGGTGTTCAGTCATAGGTTAGACTCAATCTCAGAGGTCTTTTCCAGCCTACTTACTTCCATGATAATTGCAGCTCTCAGTTACAAATAACCTGAGAAGCCTATATTACCATTTCCAGTCTCTTGCAAGAAAAAATTTAGCTCAATTATTTTAATGCTATTTTCTTCTTAAATTCATCTTTGTGAAATTAGTTGGATTAGATTGTTTTGCAAATGTGATAAGCAGGATGTAATTGATTAATATGGTTTAGTATATCAGTAATCAACTTGTTCTAGTTCCATTTCCTGCCTGAAAAAGGTAATTTATACATTTCACTCAGTTTTGATTAATTCTCTGGTTAAATTTTTGTATTTTAGTAACTGCCGTAATAGCATCTAGTACTTCTTGTATGAAAACTGGACCTTTCTTTCACCGGAAAAAAAAAAAAAAAAAGACTAGACTGAAAAATGCCACTGGATTGGTTAGAATTTTGCTTAAGTTTTTTTTGTTTTGTTTTTCTCCAGAATGATCTGTGCCTTTGCCCTCAATCATTTAAGGATATGAATGTACCTGTAGAAGAACTACAATACTGAAGTCTGCCTGGGCAGACGAATCTATGAGGTTCAACAAGGCTAAGTGCTGGGTCCTCCCCTTTGGTCACAACAACCCCATGCAGAGATACAGGCTGGAGGCAGAGCGGCTGGAAAGCTGCCCAACAGAAAAGGGCCTGGCAGTGCTGATCATCATCTGCCTGACCATGAGCCAGGAGTGTACCTATACAGCCAAGAAGGACAATGTTATCTTGGCTTTTATCCCAGCAGGACCACAGCAGTGACTGTCCCTCTGTGCTTGGCCCTGGTGAGGCCACATCTCAAATCCTGTGATCAGTTCTGGGCCCCTTATGACAAGGAACACATTGAGGTGCTAGAGCAAGTCCAGAGAAGGGCAATGGAGCTGGTGAAGGGTCTGGAGCACAGGTCCTATAGGAAGCAGTTGAAAGAACTGGGGGTGTTTAAGTTCTTGAGAGAAGCTGCAGATGGACCTTACTGCTCTCTACAAATATTTGAAAGCTATCAAGGTGGGGGTCTTCTCCCAGTAACAAGTGATAGGATGCGAAGAAATGGTCTTAAGCTGTACCAGGAGAGGTCTGGATTAGATATTAGGAAAAAGTTTGATACTGGAAGGGTGGTCAGGTATTGGAAAAGGCTTCCCAGGGAAGTGTCTGAATTGTCATCCCTGAAGTATTCAAAAAACTATGTGGATATGGCACCTGGGGATATGATTTACAGATGAACATGGAAGTCCTCAGTTAATGAACTCAATATTCTTAGAGGTCTTTTCCAATCTTAATAATTATATGATAGTGAGATGGATTAAAACTGACTGAACAACCACAACCAGAGGATGGTGGTCAGTGCAACAATGTCTACTGGAAGCTAGCCACTGGTGGTGTATCCTGGGGGTCAGTACTGCATCCAGTCCTGCTCCACATCTTTGCTAATGATAGCGTGAAAGATCAGTCAGAGTGCATCCTCAGCAAGTGTGCTGAAGACAAAAAACTCGAGGAGTATCTGATGTCATCACTTAAGTTAAAAATATTTACCTGTAAATGGATCTGAAAATTGATTACTTGTACTAAACAGTGTTTGCCCCTTAGTGTTGTCCATAATAAACTTTGCCACCTGATCCAGAAACATAGGATTTAGATCATTCTTTTGCAGGAAGTTGTATGCAGTCAGCCAAGGATCATCAGTGATGTTATATGGCAGTTTGTAGGAAGGCCCATTTTCATTTACATCAATGGTGAAAACATAGTCATATTCCTTTGAGTGGAATAAAAATAAAAACACATTATAAGTCTTCCAGCACTTTTTACATAATGATGTATTAAAGCAGTCTAACAGTGGCCCAGACCTAAGCCTAAAAACTTTAAGCACCGCTACTTTCAGAACTTATCAGAAACTCTCCTGAGAGACTGCAAGTAAACACTGGCTGATTTAGGGTAACACTAAACATTACTTAGCAACAGCCAAAACATCAGTGCGTTACAACACTGTTACTATACTACATCCAAAACACACAGCACTATAGCAGCTGCTAAGAACTCTTTTGTCTCAGCCAAAACCATGACAGACTTAAACTTGTATTTTCCAGAATCCTGCTCTCAAAAAGAACAGAGTAAAGCAATGAACCATGATAATGTGTGCACAGATATATTACAAAACAAAGGTGGATCAGGTGACTCTCATGGACGCCTCTGTCTCCCTCCAAAACTATGGAGCAATCAGATGCCTCAAGAAATTTCAGTACTAAAAGGACACCTCTAATACTAGCAAACCATTTCCTAGTATTTCTTTAAAATCTGAAAGAGTGAAAATCAGTATCTTGGAGACATTTTTTTCTGTGGTGGAGCCTGACAAGCTTTTCTGTGTATATTCCAGTAAAGGAAACATTTTTCAGCTTATATGTCTTTAGGTCAGCTTACCTATCTTTAGATTCAATAGTTACTATAGAGAAGTGGTACAGAAGGCCTGGCACCTAATATTTTAAGTAAGCCTTGCATTAGAAATTATAAAGTTCATTTCCTTTGGGAAGGATATTAAAACTAATTTCTCAAGGTATTAACAATAAATACAATAGAACTTGACAATTTCTCCACTAATGGTTCACTTTTCTCCAAAATAATTTGCGTCTATTGGCGTGCTCATTTTACAAAATGTGTTTCTTAAGTAATAAAGTAAACTGTACTTATGCTTCTACCTCTGAGATCAAAGGTAACAAAAAAGTACCTGTTTTCTAATATGGGTATTTTTCAAATATCTGTTTTCTAAATTATATTTTATCTGAACAAAGACCAGTTACTTAGGAAAAAATGAAACAAATTAATTTGCATATACCTTTCCTTCAAATAAAACTTTTCCAGATGTTTGTTGTGTGGCTCCAGAAGAACCAACAACATCGCCGATCTTTATCCATCTTCCTTCACTAACGCTCCATTGATATGCTTCTACTTTCCCATTATCTTTAATGAGCCGTGTCTGTCCATCTCTTGTTCCTGTAGGCAGGAATTCAAACAATTTTAAGGATATGGTTTACTTTAGGAGAGAAAAATATTCAAATGGAGCTCAGCATTAAAAAATTAAAAATAGTTCAACAACACTTGAATTAAGTTCAACAGCACAGGAATTAAGTAGATACATGTCTTGGTTTAACCCCAGATGGCAACTAAGCACCCCACAGGCATACTCACTGACCTTGTGGTTGGCATGCAGGAAAGAATCAGATGAACAGAAGTGAAAAATTTGGGGATTGAGATACAGTTAAGAAGGTAAATCAAAAACCACATGCACAAACAAAGCAAAACAAGGAATTCATACACCACTCCCCATGGGCAGACAAGTGTTCAGCTGTCTCCAGAGGAGCAAGGCTCACTCAGGCTCAACAGTTCCTTGGAAAGACAAATACCAACATTCTAAATATAACCCCCGCCCCCACCTGCCCCCGCTTCCTTCTTCCTCCCCTAGTCTATATGCTGAGCATAATGCCAAGTGCTATGGGATATCCCTTGGGTCAGTTAGGGTCAGCGGTCACAGATGCATCCCCTCCCAGCTCGTTGCACACCCCCAGCCTCCTTGATGGTGGCATGGGTGAGGAGCAGCAAGGGCCTTGGCTCTGTGCAAGCACTGCTCAGCAATAACTAAAACATCCCTGTGTTATCAACCCTGTTTTCAGCAAAAATCCAAAACACAGCCCCATAATAGCTACTATGGATAAAATCAACCCTATCCCAGCAAAAACAAGACAAAATACTACATCTCACAAGAAGAATAGCAGCAATCTTAATAAGCATTTTACAGTTATGGTAACGGTATCTGCCAGCACACTAAGTGCCCAAAACTATACTTATGTCAAGCATGTCAGAAGTTTGTCATCTTCTCAGTGAGATGACAATTAAGAAAGGTGATATTCTTCCATAGTCTAACAAAATGCAAAGTTTCATATAATATCTATGCCATTTCCTGATCATAGCCAAGGCCTGAAGTCACTGGCTACTTCACCTTGGGAAAAATTATCTGTCTGTTTAAGATGTTTAAGAATAACATTTAGTACTGCTTCTACTGCATTCTCAAGAACTTCTCAAGTACCTAGGTGTGAACCAAGCCCATCAAGACTATCTTTCAAGCCAAAAGCTAAAGCAGATAATTTGCATTTATTACTTTTATTAATAAAAAAACCCTGCACATTCAGTACTCCTTTTACAAATTATCTGTTTGACATGCTCTTGGTACAGCTGGCAGAACAGACAGAGAACATCTCAAACACACTGTAGCATCAATTCCACCTTTTTGTAAATTATCTCATAGAAGAATTAAAAAAAAACCCAAAACAAAAAACCTTGAGTCCTGTTTCCAAAAGCATCAGTGAAAGAATGATAGAGTAAAATTAAGCCATCTCCTTCACTAACCTTATTGAAAGGGATTAAAGCCTATAGTTTCTGGTTAAGAAGACATCAGAAGTTTCAACACCTCAGACCACTTACCAGGATCCTTAAGGTGCTCTCTTCCAGGAAGGTCATCAACATTGATATCTCCTAAATCACCAGTTTTAGGGTCAATGGATGCTTGGGCAAGCTCATTTTCAAAAGCCTGAATCTCCTCAGCACTTGCTATACGTTCCAAGGACTCTGTAAAAACCCTTATAACTCCATCACTGAACGGAGAGAAAACATTCAAGTAGGAATACTATTTAAATATCACAATGACTACATAAATTCAAATGGTGACTTTTATGTTGCAAGAAACCATCACTATTTCTAATTACCCTTCTTATGAAACAAATTCATTCTCATACTAAAACCATAGAGAGAAGGAATCAAGCGGGTAACCCTGTCTTCAGTATAATTTTGAAAATTGAGATACAATATGCCTATCAAAAGGGTTCTTTATACCGTGCTTACTAAATTTATTTTCAAGTCTGTTCATGATTTATCACATTTCCAAAGAATCCGCTCTACCTCTGTGAATGACATAAAAAAATTACTTCTTGGATGAAGTGTAACAGGTTTAAATTTAACACACACACACTTTGATGGCTGTATTTTTAAATATAAATGAAACTGACGTTCAAAGTGACGCTGCCAATTTCTTCAAGAATTGTCAGATTTGGACCTACAAATATATTAAAAGTAAAATTTGGATACCTTGCACCAACTACGATGTCACCGTTGTCTAACACACAGCAGCACCATACAGACTGAGCTGGGAGTCTGATTGTTTGAGTACATTCCCCTTGCTTCCAGATTCTAAGGGATCTATCCTCTCCAGTAGTTACAAAATCTGAAAATAAAAAGAAATAAAAAAACTTTTGAAATAGATTTTTAGCATACTGTGATACTAGATGGCATTCTGAAACTGGGTGTCTATAAATCACAACAGTAAAATAACCCTTCTGCAATTTAGTACATCTCTCATTTACAAGTAGAAAGCAAAAAGTAAGCCACTGTTTAGTTGTGTTCTCAGAAAATGCAAAGTGCATAAATTACAGATTAAGTAGCCAGACAGTGAATGAAAGTGTGTCCAAGACAAAGAAGATCCCTTCATCCTTTAAAGGGCTTGAACAATTTTGTCATCATCATAGTTTCATCTTGCACTATACTTGCGTAGGTTCACATTTGTTTTAAATTGAGTTCTGGAAGGTAAGCCTGCTTTATCAGAAAACACACACAAAACATTTGGCAAAAGTCTACAAACTCCTCAATGCAGAATTTTAAGGCATAGGAGGTCTACAATATATGCATCAATGCATATACGTGCACTTTACCTGATGAACAAATGTGCAAGTGTCCCATACACCACACAAAGGTCACTGACTTGGAATTTCTTCTGCAACTGAATCAACAGTTATTTCTGAACCTCTAAATCTCTAACTCTGAAAGCAAATGTAATTAAGCCTCATATATAAAATTCTTAACCTAAACTACATATAATTCATGTTGTGGAAGTATATAAATTTATATTATCTCAAACTGTGACGCCACACATTATATTTTACTACTCTGCAACAGTACTGAAATACAGGTGGCAGCTAAGACAATAGTTTTGCCTGTTGCTTCACCTAAGTTTCACTTAAGCCTTCGATTAGCCCTAACTCAGGACCTTTCATCCCACATACTTCCAGAGCAATTTTGACAGCGATGCAACTTGGGAGTCAATCTCAATGTCTTTTTCTATCTATTTATACCAGGTGTAAGAAAAAATTTTAAATGCTACTGGTGTTCTTTAGTTGTGGCAGTGCCACGAAACATCAGAATACACAACCTGCCATTTCATTTTGAAGAACGTTGTGTAACAGTCACGAAGGAATCCTACCTTTACATCGAGGGAAGACAGAGATGCTGTATATATAATTTGTATGTCCATAATACACCTGCAGACACTCGCCAGAGATCTGCCATCTTCGAACACTAGCATCATTAGCACAGGAAAGGAACTCCATTTCACTGAGAATAGCTAAACCTCTCACACAATCTTCATGTCCTTTACAAAAAGAAAAGTTTAATGCAGTTATTGTTTCCATTAGCAGCTGTATACCACTTCTATCTAACTCATATCTAAATCCAGGCAACAAATCTTTGTGGGAGCAGTTAGAAAAAAAAAAATAACTGCCCACAATTCTCTGAAAAATACCTTATTTTTTTAAAAATCATGTGCCTTCTGGGCTTACAACTAATTAAAGACCTTAAAAATCCTGCCTAAACATTGTTCAGTTTATCCGTGCTTTTGTAAGATTTTAATGTTTGTTCTCTTTTGACAAAACCAGATCACATCGATGAAATTATCAACTGCAGCAACATTTACCAGTGAACGTTCTTTCACATTTGCCTGCCTTCCACAGTTTTATAGTTTTGTCAGCTGAACCAGTCAACATTAATCCCTGTTCAGGAAGTATCTTCACTGCCCATATTGCAGCTGTGTGACCCTGTAAAAAAACCCGACATTAAGACTTGTCAGAATCAAATCCAGAGTACTTATTTCATATTAATGTAGAGGAACTTCATACCTGCAACGTCATCATACATCTGTCATTCAACCAGACTTTTGCTGTTGTATCCCATGATCCACTTAATAATGTGCCAAATTTCCCAGATGAAAGGCTGCAAACTGGAATGAACGCTCAAGTCAGAACTGACAAGTACCCTGCACTTCCACAAATCTTATGCCAGCAATTTCAAGGGACTCATTTAAGAGGATTTATTTGGTATTAGTAGCATATTTAATGTTGAGGCGTCTAGAGAAGAATTAAGTGAATTGCAATTGTATTGCGACCTAGAAAGAAGCTGCTTAAAATTCTCTTAAATTTAGATGAAAGAAATGGAAATATTTTTGCCGTTCACATTTTAAAATTTCTTAGTCACAGATCTCTCAGACTAGAATATGATGACAAACAGGTTAGATAACTAGTCAAGACACACAATTAATGCAAATGTGTCGTTTTTGAGAAAGAAAAGTTTTGTCTACAGGTATTATTTTAGTATAACTTCTTCAAGAAGTTATTTCATATGAAAAATACTTAGCTTACCTTCTTGGAAGGCAAAATACTACCACTAAGAAACTTGGTGACATTCAAAGATTTTGTAGAAAGATAATCCAGTAACACAGTGCAACGCTTTGTATTCAAAGCACCAATTAATACTAAATACCCATCTAAGGAACAAAACGGGCCGAGGAAGTTTATTTAGGAAGCTGATTTTTTCTGTTTGTATCAGCTTTGACAAAAAAATTAATACATGAAGAACTAACTGCTTCTTAGAAGGGCAATTCTTGACAAAAGGGTAGTCATTCTGTGAATTGCCAGGAATGCAGAGAGACAGTGGAAGTTCAAACACTGATAAGGATAAACTTGGAAGCCCCTGCAATGAATTGTCACTGGAGGAATTAAGATTGTAAAGTCCTATTTGCAGAGGCTATAATTAAAGTTTGCTACATTATATACCAAATAAATCACAATGGAGTTTTATACATTTGACTTAATTTCCTCTTTAATAAATCATGTTAATTTTTCTGTAAAAAACTCCAAAATACAATTACCACATACCTGTGTTTTTATGACCCTTAAGGATGTAAAGAGGAGCTGTGTTGTCAGTCGTGAAAATGCAAATATTATGATCATTGCCACCAGTTGCAATCAACCCACGAGGATAGAGGTCACTTGGAGGTATGATGCACACACAAGATACAAAATTTGAGTGGCCACTCATACAGTGCATCTCAGTAAAACCCCTGTTAAGACTTAAACATAGGTGATAATCAGTTTAGAATCACGACAGAAACAGTACTTTATTCGAGTAAATTACAATTCTTGAATTAATAAATATGCTTGCCTTGTGCTGAAGTACTATGGATGGCCTACAAAGAACGAAATTTAAGACAAAAATTACATCCCAGAATTCCTCCCAAATACACAGAACTAAATCTTTCCACTTATTTTTCAATGCAATGATAGGCCTGGAAGGAATTTTGTTTTTTCTTGCTCATTGGCAAACACTATGCCAAATTTGATCAGAAATAGCTACAGTTTGTCTTTATGGCATCTTTTTCTGTCTGAGAACTCAAACATATATCCAAATACATGCTAAAGTAAGAGCACACAAATGAAATTTACTGCCTGTCAAATGTCTTCACTGGCTTTTCATTAGGAGCACTACAGAGGAAAAGTTAAACAGATCATACCTGACTCGACAGCACCCTCATTTCTTCACCCTGAGCCAACCTCAATAGTTACAGCACTAACAGGAAAAAGCTAGTTATTCCCATAGAATAAATATGCAGGTTGGGGTGCTGTGTGCTTGTTTTCCTATGTTTGTTTCCCCACCCTCAAAATCACAACCTATCATATGATACCATACTATTATCCTTCAAACCCTAATGCTTGACATGAAACATGTAAGGATATCACGATACTCTTCTAAATTCAAACACATCTTCTCTCCTTAAGGTACACAGAACAAACGAAGGCAACAGCTGGGGAAAGCAAAACCAAAACAGCATACAGCAGTGTGCTCACCCACTGAACCCTGACTACTGTAGTCCCTGAGCCTATAAAGCAGAGCATAACCAGTATCAACATTACAAGTTGATACAAATAAGTTATTTCTTCCTCACAGAGTTCTCAAAAACTATGAGTTAGAACTAGAATTCCTTCTCTGTTGCAAATTTCTGTGCAGTTTAGCAAGTTCTTTCCCTTGTGATGAGAGACTTAACAAGACCCACTTAATAAGATTAGCTTTTCTTCACCTCAATTGCCGAACTCCAGAGACCAATATAAAGACACATGTAAGCACTCAGCACATTTGCCAATTAATTCTATTTGACATGAAGGCAATGGGAAGAATATTCATGCCTAGTAACTTCACAATACAGATCACAGTATAAAACTATAGTCCGGGGAGGAGGTCCATGCTGTAGCTTTCAGCAATACCCCACATCTCCTATACACATTGCATAGCAGTCCTGCTTCTGGTCAAGGTAATAAGCTGAAAAATTCACTTTCTGAATTCAACTACACAAATTCAATAGGAGACAACCCAGTGCAATGTGAATATCAGAAAAATAAATGATGGGGTATATTTTTCCTTTTTCAATGTCTTTGTGTATTTAATTTTCTGTACAGTTCTTTGTTCATATTCCATTTTACATTTGAAGAAGCTTGCTTAGCAACAGTGAGAAAGAATGGGCTTTTTTAAACATTCAAAGCACACTGCCTTACTGTCATGATGCCTTGGGAAGGCTAACCTGGAACAGAGACTGGACAGAGCTAGAGAATAAAGCAGGTAACTGCTGAAAGGCCTTTAGGGTACACCTTGGGCAGCACAAGAGCCGCATCAGGGCTACACCCAAGGGGGACTTAGAATGGTCACAAAATGGACAACTGGTCATGAGGTCTTACACTTTTATAAGTTTTGGTCACACTTTTTAAAGTTTTGGTCTATTTGCATATTGGGGTTTAATTGCCCAATTACAGCTTCAGGTTGTGAGATCTCATCTTTCTTGTTTCTCTCTTGAGTCCACCCATTGTTGTTTATGCTCTTGGGCCTGAAAGTTGTATTTGTAGTCCTTGGTCTTCAGCAGGAAGAGGATTTGTTTTGTCTACCTAGTCTGGGAAGAGTCCTTACTGACACTTAAAATGAGGCTCGAACTACACCCCTAGGCAGCACAGAATCTGAAAGACATGAAAGCTAAAACTTAAGTCATCAGTCAAAATTGCAGCACTGTTACTTAGCAGGATTACCTTGGCACTGAATGCCATGAAGTGGAAACAATACTATTAATACCACCTAGAAGAAAAGATGCGTAGAACTACAGACACTGTAACCATTTCCAAAGCACGCTACAACATCGATGCACAGCAAACTGCTTAAAAACCTTCCCCAAAAGCAGGCATGGAGAAGTTTGGCCTGCTCAGCCTGGAGAAGATAAAATTGCATGGAGACCTCACAGCAACCTTCCTCATAGCGTCTAAAGGGGCCTACAAGGAAGCTGGAGAAGGACTCTTCCTCACGGACTGTAGTGATAGTACAAGAATAGGCACAAATTGAAAGAAGGAAAACTAAGGCTAGTTTCAGGAACTAGGAATTAGAATTAGGAAGAAATTCTTCACTCTGAGGGTGATGAGGCACTGGAACAGGTTGCCCCGAAAAGTTGTGGATACCCTATCCTCGGAAGTGCTCAAGGCCAGGATGGGTATGGCTCTGAGCAAACTCTTCCGGGAAAGGTGTCCCTGCCCGTGGTTGACGGACTGGTACGAGATGATCTTGAAGGGCCCCTCTAAGCCCTTAACGTGATTCTATGAAAGTGACAATGCCAATCACGAACGCCTCCTGCGAACACTCTCCCTCCGCCCGCCATCTCCCTCGACCCCGCTGATTCTGCCGGCGGCCCCTGAGGAGGACTCGACTGCAGAGACGAACTCGGCGGGGCAGGGGCGGAGCCCCTGCGGCAGCACCTCCACGCTCTTCCTCCTGCGGATCACCGGCCGGAGCGCCCGGCCCGCCCAGCGCCGGGGCCCAGCACTCACCCGTCAGGGGCCCAAAGCCGCGCGGTTCTGTCCCGAGAGACGGACACGAAGCCGCCTTCCGGAAAGAGGCCGCGAGTGAGGCCCCGCACGTCCTGTCCGTGCCCCAGCAGGGAGCAGCGCAGCCGGAACGTGCTGCCCTCACCCGCCATGGCGGCAGCGCAGGCCTGACACAGCACGGGCCTCACAGCCGCCGGAAGTCATGCCGGAACTGTCGTCAGAGGACGCGACACCAGGCCTACGCGGGTTTTCTTATTCCCAACAAGCACCACGCTGACGCAGGTGGTTATGCCGCCGCTCTTCTCTCGCCAGGCCCTCTGGGAGTCGTAGTCTTTGGGAGCCACGGCAGGCTGGAGCGGGATTTGTGGCTATCGCGATTACCCGTGCGGGCAGTTGCCGCGATACGGCGGCGTTGCCCGCGGGTTGATGGCGGCTGAGACTCGTGGTGAGGGGACAGGCCCCCCCGGGCCCTCGGGGCGCTGGCTCTACGCTGCTGTGCGGCTGGGATCGGCTACTTCGGGGGTGGCGAAAGTTGCCGGGGTTTGTCAGGGATAGTGCAGTTTGGGCAGTTTGGGATCGCCGTAGTGGCGGGTGATGGCTTACGGACCCTCTGTAGACAACGCGAATGAGTGTTTGCAGCAGTTGCTAGCTTTCAGTTTGTTTCATTAAAGGTTTGCATTCAAATACTGAAGCACTGAGCGCTGAGAAGAGAGTGCTGCCTCAATTTACTCATGGACGTTACGTGTGCCTTCCTGTGCCCTGCCGCTGTCTGGTACCGTCCAGGTACCACAGGAAGTACTTTGCAGATTACTAAAGCCAAAACCAACCCCCTTCAACATTCTAGTAAGGGTTATGCTTTAAAGAGTCGGTTTCTCGTAGTTTTAAGGGCCTTACGCAAATCAAAGGATTATTTCTTTTCTTGCCAGAGAGAAGTTAAAAAGGAAGCTAATATGGCCAGCAGTAACAGACCTCCCACAGCTCGTTCTGCTTCAAGAGCAGGAATAGGACTGACCTCTTCATCAAGACCTTCCTCTTCATCAAGGCCTGCCTCTTCATCAAGGACTCCATCAGCAGGCAGAATAGGAACAGGGGTATGGTAGAAAATATTAAAAATTAATTCATTTTGTTGTATTTAGATTTTTTTTTTTTTAAGTACCAAGACTGGAGTGAGGAGAGGTTCTTTTTTATGAAGAATTTAAGATTTCAGTTTTCTATTAAGTTTAGCTAACCTTATCTGGAGGGGTTGTGGGACATCCAGCATACAGAGTTCACATGGAAGACCTAAATAGCATTAATATTGCAGATAAATGGAACAATGAACAGCTACTCAAAGGTAATCCTTTACCTTCTACAGCAGATGTTTGTCTGAAACTTTGCTTCCCTGAAGAGATGCAAATGCTAAAAGATTCCTACATAAAGAATATAGAGACTGTCTGAAGTTTTTAACTGCTTTGGCAATTGCTTAAGGATAATAGAGTAATAATTCAGGTTTGGTAGATTTTTCATTTGTTGTTGTTGTTTTGTTGTGTGTTTTTTTTTTTAATAGATGCCTCCTAGTACAGCAAGACCTGGTTCTCGTGGTGGGTCTTTGACTCCTGGAGGAGTCTTATCATCTCAGATTAAAGTTGCAGACCGTCCAGTGACTCAACAGGGATTAAGTGGAATAAAAACTGCAATGAAAGGTGTTTTATTCTGAAAATAGCCCTCAAGATGTCTGCAAACATTTTGAAAGAATATTTAGGTTTTCCAAAGGAAAGCTTTTGATCATTTTATAAATTGTAGTGGGAAGAGCTGTGATTAAAAAGAGCTGCAAAAAGAAAGAGAAAATTCAAGCATCCCTTTATCTGTCATTACTCTTGGCAGCGAAAGAAGTTAAACATTTTTCTATAACTGAGTTGTCTTTAAAAATAATTCAAAATAATAGAACATGGTTATTGTATCTTCTTCTGTCACTACAGATTACTTAAAATACTCTATTACGTAGTAACTATTCATATATTTGTATTAGTAATATTTATCTTCACAGCGGTTTAAAAATGCTTTCCTTTTTAAAATTAGATAATAACTATTTAAGAACACTAAAATATATTAGTTGTAAATTTTTTTAATGTAAATTTTGCAGATTATTTTCCTAATTTACTATTCATCTAAATTCAGGGTTTTTTAAATGAAATATCATATTGCTTTCTTTTATCAGGTCCTCAGAGACAGATAATGGATAAAACATACTACCTTGGCATGCTGAGGTACGTCTTAACAACATACATTTAATCTGTGTTCCCTTTCAGACACATAGTTGAAGCTTGACAATAGCGTGCAGTAAGTGGTGTTCACTTACAATGAACTTATATAAGAGTGCTGCTGTAAGAGTGAAGATTGTTCTGCAGGTAGATATTCTGTAGGAAGAAAGGAGGTAGTACACATTACACTTAGCAAGCCTAACAACAAAACCTTGAGGTTTTGTGGTTTTGTTGTTAAATGCTCTCTCACAGCATTAGTAAGGGGAGGGTCAGTGATTCTGAGCTTCTGCCTCTAATGTTTATTAGGTCTGATAGCTCCATTTGTAAGAAGTAGCATTGCAAACTAAACATTTTTTATTGTACATTTCAGATGGTTTGCTTGGATTATACATTCAGCTAGAAATGACAAAGCCAAGACCTTGTGCAAAACTATTGCATGCAGGACTTTATCAGTTGCTCATATTACATTTTTGAATAATTAGTCCTAAAAGATGTAATTTTAAATATGGATGATGCCCACATTCTGTGAAATCACACTGTGCTTTTTTACTTTCCGCAACTGTTATACCAGCAGAGACAAAAAGCTAGTTAAAACATTTTATTTCGTACCAAGGTTTTCCAGTAACTACTTAGGACTTTTCTCATACAACCATTTTGCTTTTTTCTACACTTACCTCTACCAATGCTGAGTTGAAACAAAGTGCAGTGTGAGAGATATTAATTGCAAATCACCTGTCATAAAACCTATTTGCTGTTCTAGCTGTGCTTTAGCTGTACATCCAAATGTTAATGATCCTTTTTTCTTTATTTTTTTCAGAAGTAAAACCAATGAACTTACAACAGAAATTAACAAGCTGCAGGAAGAAGTAGAAATGTACAAGCAAGAGAAATCTGTCTATTTGTCCTATGAAAAACGGTGAGATGTATTGCAGCTAATGCAGTGCTAGCTTTCTAAGTCACAAGACTATTTTCAAATATTGGGCAGGCTTCAAGGAATCAGTGAATAATTATTTAATTCATTGTTTTATTTTTGCATATATGACTCTTACCATTTGAAGTTTGACTTTTTGTTTCATATTTAGGGCAGAGGCTTTAGCTGGTGAAATTGAGGATTTTCAAGGTCAACTAGCCGACTACAACATGGTATGCTGCTGTCAGTTTTTGATACTGAATGCTCCCATGTATTTTGCTTACTTTGTACTACTTTTGATTTATTTGGAATAATTTTTTTACATTTCTGTGTAAAAATGTGCTGGTGAATACTGCCTTTATTCCGTTATTGGAAAGGAAGGAGATGGAAACAGAGGTAGACAAAACATGTACTATGCATTAGGAGAAGCGTCTGCATATGGATTTAAGAAATTGGTGCTGTGTAATATTTCAGTGCTTAGAACAGATACATACAATGCTGATTATTTCTGAAAATTACATGTAATCTATTCACATTCCCAAATCATGTTTTTTCCAATTGCAATAACCAAAATTTTCTGTGTTTTCATGAGCCCTATGTCTGATTTTTTTTTTAAGAAAAGGAGAGTAATAACATGTTGGAATTCTATCTTGTTTCAGGTTGTGGATATACTTAACACCAGTACAGATGTGGCAGAAGTGATCCACGATTACAATTTGGTAAGAATTAAGATATTTGCTATGCTTTAACAGTGAAATGGTGTGTTACTTTCCTGGTGCTTTGAATGTGCGACATATCTAAAAAAGCACAGCACTGACTTAAAAGTTAGCCATTTTTTCCCAGTTAAATTATTCATAATGTTGGCAACATGTTAGCAGCACAACAATTGCCGTAAGTCATGTGTTAACAGCCCCGTGATAGTTTTCTGTGATGTACATATGAGAAGGATGATATCCCAACCCAGATTATGAGTTAAAATATCTTTTTTATTTTTTTATCTTTTGGGAGCATAGAACACTTGTCTCAGGAAGGCAGATATAAGCAGACTGCACTGCCTTGTAAAGCTGCCTGCTTTTCTGGACAATAAGTTCTCTTTTGTCTACAGCCTTTTATATGTCTACAGCGTAAAAAATATTAAATAAGTCTCTGACGTAGCCACCACAAATCAAGGAGTTTTGTTCTTCCTTTGCTTTCCTTGTTTATTTTCTAACATATCCTGAAAGCGTTAAGGCGTGATTGGCATTATGCATATTTTATTTCTTATGATCAATTTGTCCATAAACAAAACCAGTTTCAGTAAAGGTTGTTTTGGTAACATGAAAAATGACCTCACTATTTCTTGGTCAAAAAACTTTTTTTTTGCTTGCATTTGATTGAATAATAACAATACAATGTCTCTGTCTTAAAGAGAAGATTGCTTTTTGTCCCATCTGTGTAGTTTTAAACAGTGTATTACTAAGTGTTTCAGGAATAGATCCCACAGAAATAAGTCAATCAATTTCTCTGGAAGTATTTAAAAGATGTGTACATGTTGTATTTAGGGATGTGGTTTAATGGTGGACTTGTCAGTACTGAGTTAAGGGTTGGACTTGATGATCTTAAGAGGTGTTTTCCTTTCCTGTTTTTTTTTTTCTTAAGTTAAAGGTTAAGAATGACCGAGACGCTCAGAATATAGATAAAATTTTCACAAAAAGACAAGCGTAAGTACATTAAGTATGTTTTTTTCATCTTTGAATAACTCAGCTTCTCATAACTCAGCTTGGGAAAATTGAGGTGTTACCTGTTGCCCTAATACTGCAATGCATATCACAAGTGATACATGAACATTTTCAAGATATGTTAGTTACAGATAGATAACAGCTGCCAGGTTGCAGCTGGAGTTCCTAGCGTTGAACTCTAGTAACTCTTCTGAAGATAATTGTTGTGTCATCCAGGAAGAGTCAGGTAGTAACTGTCCTTTGGCAATTGCTGTCAGGTTTTGGGAGTTTTGTTGTAGAATAGCAGAGTGAAGAAAGCAAGCAGGAGTGGAAACTAGACCTTCACCTGGGTAGTAAGGTAGGGTTGTATAGAGGGAAGGATGAGGATGGTGAGATGCTTGCAATAAGAATTTGTAAGCTATGAGAATGGCTTTTGTAGTGATAGGCTGAGAGGGTGAGTTTTTGAGGTAGTTAATTTAGGCACAAGAGAGGTGCAGGAGAAAGCTGTATGATCCTGCTTGTTGCCAGTGAAATCAATCTCAGCAATGAGATTTTATGTATCAATAAGCACTCTGAAGCTACAAATTTACAGTTTATGTCATATTTTATTAATACTGTAGTTTTCAACAGTTCAAAAATGTGTCTGTTCCACCCTGAATGCATTTTTAAGTGTTAAGAAAATACGAAAATACTTGGTTCAGTAGTAGTGAGTAAGGCTAATTTATCATTGCACTGTACATACACATTTTTGAGAATACAACAGTTGGTCTTTCATGCTCTGCCAGTTTGGGTAAAAAAACCCCAAATGCTTCATTTTCTGATTGTGTTAGTTTTGCCTAACAGACTGCAGAGCTGTTACACCATTGATTTGGAGCTAGTGCCCAGTCTGGCTGTGGTCTGCTTGAACATTATAGAGAAATTATTTCTCTCTTTTAGACCTCTTCACAATGAAAGCATTAAGGATTATGCCAACTTTACCTGCTATCTTGTTTGTGTTAAACAATACAGTAAGCCCCCCAGTATAAGTAGGCAAACACATTTTATAAAAAGTGGGTTATGAGTATTTTTGGCATGTTTTGAAGTATTTGTTGTACCAATAACACATGCATATTACCCCATTTTTTAACTTCATGATGTAGCAAAATCTTGTTATGGATTTGGCAGGATGAAAGGAGATAGACTGCATAACTTCATTCTGTATTGTATGTAGTAAAGCATAATGGAAGTAAAAGCGTACTACATATTTGAAATGTCAGTTCAGCATCCATTGTTTAAGATATTAATGCTCCTCATTTACATAAATATCTATGTATTTATCCTCAATAAATCCATCTTCTTCATCTCCACATGCATGAACTTTCTTAAATACTACAATGGGTTGTTCACTGCTTGTACCCGATACTGAAGGATAAGGACTCTGGTTAGCTGAGAACTCCTGTTCAAAAATCTCTGAGTCATTTTCTTCCAGGCGACGGTGACGGTAGCTGATCAAGTACTGATACCATGCTGGGCATTTTACAGCAGTAAAAATCAGGAGTGTAGTGCCTAGGACAAACCCTAGGACGCCTGCTAGGAAGGTCCAGCTTTTGCCAACAAGTGGTAACTCTTTAAAAAAACAGGGAAAAAAAGAAGAGTAATCTTCATGAGGAATACTAGCAAGAACTCAAGTATGATTTTTTTCATAGTTAAATTGAGAACTCACAAAGTAAACATTGATAGGGGAATTACTGAGTCTCTCCAGAGCTTTGATAGAATGTTGCTGTGTTGTTATGGAGTCAGTAACATCAGAGAGACTAATAATGTGTGTGCATCTCATATCTCCTAGCTCTATAAATCTACCTTGCATATTTATAAAATATAATTATTTAAAAATCTATTTTAAAGACAAAGTTCTGCAGGCATATAAAAGATAAAAATAATAAATACATAATTTTTTTTTTCCAAAATTTAAATTCCAAGGTTAGCCTTTGGAAAAGAAATAGTCAGCAGCTGGCTTCAAATTCTATTTCCCAGGCTTTACTTTTTATATGGTGATAATGTCTGAACCCTAAAATATCATGTCTTTTGTTTGACATATCCTTTCAGTTGTGCTTCTTTTATAATAAATTTTTTAGTAAACTGTAGTTGTCTTTATCTAGAAGCTGGTTTTGTATGTTGGCCACTATACTAAAGTAAATTATAAACTGGTACAGCTAAAGAAATATGTCACAGTGGTAGCTTATAATTTGTGTATATATCTGTAGATAATTTTCCTGCTTTAGCTCGGAGAAAGAAGTAAAGCATTTCAGGATGGAAGAGATAACTGGCATGTAAGATTAACACTGAAATGTGAAGAAAAGTGAGGAGACTATCACTGAAATTTCCAAAGAATGTGCAAGGGGCACATTCACATTCTTAATACTGAACACAGTTACAGTGGGAGTAAAATCTGTAAGTTCATGCTATCACATTTTAGGAGGACAACTACATGTAGAAAGCAGTTAGTTTGGAAAAAGCAAATTTTTTTGGAAGTTGCTTCCCTAGTTCTGTTAGGCAGAGATCTAGACAATGATCTGAATTTTAGGGCTTTGAAATTTTATCATCATTTTTAGTACCATTTGAGAATTGTGGGGTTTATCTGTTTTGAGCACTTAACTCAGTAGGCCTTAACATTCACTGTAATATGTGCGATTGTCTACCAGAACATGGAAATACGCTTGTTCTTTAGCCCTGGCTTTTATGGAAGAGTCGGGGTGTACTAGGAGTGCAAAATAGCATGAAGTCATGGAACAGCAAATCAAACGGCTCATAAGCAGTAAAGTGAAATATCTGTGTATTACCAGCACGGGTTCCATTGTTTCCAGTGATGTTTGGAGTCAGAGCTGTTAAGGCACTACTCCTAAGATTAACAGCAGGAGTAGAAGTTACAGTGTTTTCTAAAGGAGACTTCTCAATTTTGCATTCAGCTGGTTGGATAGCTGCCATCTTGATGGAGATTTTTTCCATGTTTGGTAGTGTACATCTAGTGTTGCTTTCATTTTCTGTAAATGTGAGCAATCAAAAGGCTATGAGATGATAATTTTTTGGCAGTAAAAAAATCTCATGGATAGCTATTGTATTACTGCATCATATGGGTAAATCAATGGTGGATTTTATCCACATCAGAGAAAAAATGCACAGTAAAGTTGATGTAAAAAAAATACTAAATGCTGCTCTTACCAAAACTTACCCAATGTCACATTGGAGGCAGTTAGCCATATCTGTAAGTCCAGGAGGCCGCAGGAGCAGATCCATGGATTTCCAGCTAAAACAATTTTAATCAGTCTAAAAGATGATTTTATATGAAAATATTTCAGAAAATTATACTGTAGATTTAAAACTGACAGATTTTCTAGAGAATTAAATGTATCTGAATCTAATTGAGTAATCATGTTATACGATAGATTCAACACTGAGAGTTGATTTAAACCTGCAAATGCTGCTTTATGAACTGTGCTAATACAGTTGTTGCTAATATCCAGAATTATGAGATTTTTCAGATTGTAGAAGCTGTTGTTGTTCAGTACAGTAATGTTGTTTTCATGCAGATGAAGTTCTGTGAGGTTAATAAAACGTCCAAGAATCTCTTTGTCATGATCTTCTAAAGTGATTTCATTGTTTTTGAGGCTTAATTTAGTAATGTTTTGAAAAAGGTTGAGGGAGATATTAAAGAGGTTCTTTCCAGACTCCTCACAAGCAACCTATTGAAAAAAAGAGAATGACAACAATTAAATACTATAGAAAAGTCTACTAATGAAGGTGTCTCAGTGAGGACTGTTAAAGGCAGAATAAAACTATCTTCTATTTTTAATGCTGTTGCTTTAAAAGGAAAGTAATATTGCTCTTCATTAAGTTTTATTTACATCTTCCTTGATTAACTCTTGGTCTGATGATAGAGTGAACTGAATCCTCCTAGTGTCTAGAGAACTGATATTCCAGAGCACTTCGTGCTGAGCTCTGTGCTTAGATGCATGGGTCCTTATGTGATGGTCATCCAAAATGGAACAAGTTTGGCATACTATTTTGGAATTAATATTTGGAATTCATTACTTGTGGGATTAAAAAATAATTACTTTCCTACATAATCTGGAAAGAAGGTGACATAGAGGAAGTTTATTTAAGACTGCAATGTAATTCAAATACGCTTTCTAAAAGGTATTTTTTAAAAACATCTATGTTAATCTTAATTTAAAATAACATCTTTAGAGCAGACCTTCAACAAAACTTTTATTATATATGTATTTGCTAGAGCACTTATCTTCATTTTGTTTTTCTGCGTTAAATTTTAGCATAGCTAGAGTCTTTTCTGATTTGAGTCTTTGCTCTCAATACCTTGAAATATTTTTGTTTTCTGAAAAGAGTACATTTATTTATATGTAAAGAGGCATTCCTATTGTCTAGATACAAAATAATCTCAAGTATGTTTCAGTGTTACTCAGCCACTTGCAATGATTGCCATCAGCTAATTGTCTATTACACTAAAAACTGCTTCTTACTTGCATTTTATATTTCTTTCTTCAGGACTTAAAATTGCTTCTGCTTCAAGTGTATCTTTCGAAATGAAAGGTAGTTCAGATCAATGTAAAACTTACAGTTTGGGAGGTAATGTTGCAGTCAGCAATGACTGGATTCAAAAACAGTGTTCCAGCCCAGATCACAAGCCAACAGAGTTTCATGTTTGGAGCCTAGTAAAAAACAACACTTTTGCGTATCAAGACCAGAATTACTGGTGTCTTCTCCAGTGGTTGTTTTACAAATTAATAGATACAGTTATTTCAGTGATACTTTAATAAATGTTGTTCTACATAAATACTTTGTAATGTAAAATTAAATGAAAAAATGGGGGTTATGAGAATTAATGGATTCAGCTTTAACTTAATTTAGCAAAACTAAAATCCAGTGGGGAGAGTGTATGAGCAAAGAGAAAAAGGATTGGTTAGACAAGATAATAGAGAAAAGTATCATAAATGTATAAAACAAATAGACAGGGCTGTACTCATTAAAATCCCTGTTAAAGCAGTTATGGCTACTGGAAGACTGTGATTGGAGTAAACTCTGCAGGAAGTATTGGTGCCTACATCCTCTCCCTATACAATTTCTCTTGTTACTCTGACAGAGGCAGAGTACTCTACTAGACAATTGTTGGTTTGTCCAGTCAGATTTCTTTTATCTTCTTATGTAGGTTACTAAGCATTTTTGTGAATTTTTAATTAGAAGATCAATCTTTTAATCTCATTCTTGTCCATAACATAACCTATAACATGACATAAACCTGGACTTGTCTATTACAAAGGTATAGTTGTTGCTCTGATCTTTGGAACTAAGTAAACATAGTTCAGTCTCTAGTGATAGAGGTTTTGCACAGATTCAAGCCTTATTTTTAAAGTTAGGAAAGGTCCTACAAATGGTATTTACTGTGACATTAATATCTCTCAAAGAAAGGATCTCTCAGTCATTGCCTTTAAATCAGACACTGTTTGCAGTATCTATTAATTTTGAGCAGAAATGTTACACCATGTCTGTGAGATGCTGTTAGTTCCTGTTTATGTACACTTGAATGAACATGTTATGTAAAAGGTAATGAACCTTTAATTTTTTCCAGTTTTTCTTGAGCATCTGAAAAGATAGGGTGTCAAGTTAATCTTAGTATCTCCTTGCCAGATTTCTATCTTCCAAAGTAATAGAAACCCAAAAAGTAAAATGTGAGATACTTGCTTAAAGTGAGCTGTACAGAGCATTCACTGAATTTAACAGAAAAGAGTGAGGAAAATTAAATGAGGAAGTTTAATTGCACAAGCTGCTAAATATAGGCAGCCTGTCAGATTTACAAAACCTCCATCAGTCCTTAAAATGAGTGCTGGGAGGCCTTTGCTGATCATAGTGAAATAAATGAGGTCATAGAACAAACTGATCAATTCTATTTGATAATTGTCAGAGGATGGACCTCATTCACCTAACTGAATCAACCTGGAAATTTCATAACTTCTTGGAAAAAAGAGGACGATAAATGCCACTTACAGTGCTCTGATCCACTGTGTATTTCTGCTTCTGTGAGAAACTTAAACTGAACACAAAGAGAGTTCATAAACCTTTTGCCATTTAGCCCTTAACCATGGTAGGGATGCAGATAATGTGCTAGCAACAGCAGCCCCTGTGGAATTATGTTCTGTATTAGATTTTGCACTTGTCAATGATGATACTGGTGGCCTGCATATCTTTTTAGCCCGTTTGTGTATTGTTGGTGGAAGATATGACACACTTTGAGAACTCCTAGAATGACCATTTTAACATCTGGATCTTGCAGCGTAATTGGACTTTAAAGATACAGCTTCCTAGATGTTCAGAAACAGAGCAAATCTTAACCTGGCAATTTATAAATATAGATTAATAGTATTATTGTAGTTTTCAGACAAGACAAGAGCTGTCTTAAATAGAATGGAAAAATGTATCAAATATTGTTTTCAATGTTATTCAGTAAGTTAATAACAACCAAGTTAAAAATTTAAGTGGCTCATGTGTCTTAAGTCCAAAACAGAGCTCCTACTTCTTACTTTAGTTTCTGCTGAAAACGTATGGATTTCTTACAAATGTGTCTTGACTGCATTTTATGTGAACCTATATTATCAGTAAAAGAACATGAAAGCATCTCTAATTGTTGTTGCAGTTTAGCATTTTACTAGAACCAGATTTTATGAGCTGCTATTTAAACTAACTGCTTTGGAAAGAGACTTAGCCTGGCAATACACTAGTAGTACATTGGTGGTACTTTGATATTTCCTTGTAATTAGAAGTGTTTTCTTAAAAATTTCCATTGGAGAACTTTAAAAATTATATAATTTAAAAATAATGTAATGATTTTTTTTTTTTTTCTGGGAAGGTAATAGAGTTTATAGAATCAGTCTGGTTTTCAGAGTCTGTTCACCAGCTTTCTAATGCGATAGAACTTAATTAACAGCTCAGCATGTCCAAGGTTCATACTAATTCCTGAATTTTTAATGTACCTTAAGATGTGTTTGCTTCTAGTCTGGCAACAAAGTTACAGTAATAAATCTTCGTCTGCGTTTTGAATTAGACATGCCAAGTGTCTTACCTTTTGGTTGCTTCTTAGAGGTATCATATGTACACCTGTAGATTTTTCAGTGCACTGACAAGAAATAACATGGTGAAAGAGCACTTTGTTTTTCTTCAACCTTTGCACCTGATGAATAACCAGGCAGTGTAAAAAATAATAAACACAGAAAATCCTTAGCAAAAGATTGACTAAGTTGAGCAACTTCTTATAGTCATCTTGGATTTAATTGGATCAGCAGCCAATAGGAAAGTCTAATTGTAGTAAGCTAAGTGTCAAGTTCCACATTGTAGAGGAAGCAGTGAGTTTAAATGCCACAGGTGATTTACAAGCAAGTTGAGTTATAATCAAGTAAAGAAACACTGGAGACAGAAAAAGACTTGCATTTTTAATTCACTCATTCATCAACTGAAGAAAATGTGAGGATATTTGCATACCAAAGTAAAGCTTCCTAGTAGCTAGTTAACTCTGTGTTAATGCTTGTGTTTTGGAAACATCATCATCAGAGGAGCTGCAGGGTGATACATAAAGCTTATTACTTACAAAAAATTACATGCACTGCAATGATATCTGTAATAAGGGCTGTATTTCCTTATTAAGGATGAAGTTCTAAAATCATACTTGCTCTGGAGTGAATGTCTATGTACAGGCTGAAAAAAAGGGATTATATTGATATACAAGTGCTGTGTCCTATATAAATTTTTACCTGCATTAGTGCTCGTTCTGTCCAATGCATACCACCAAGCTACTTAATCTCCTTTCCATCTCCACTCCTCTCCAGTATGTGGCTGCATAAATTGTTTTACTTCATTATGTCTGTTGTTATTGGCACTTTTGTGTAATATCTCAAAACATTCTACAAAATTTCCAAGCCTCCTTCTTGATTCAGCTTCATGCATAGTGTTCAAATTACTTGTGGTAATGAATTGTTTCTGTGACAGTCATTGCTGATTTTTTTTTATTGCCTCTTGAAAAGTCACTGAGTTGCAGCCTCCCCTCAGAAGGTTTCTGCCAGAGAAGATGTGTCACAGTTATTCAGACATTGCTCATAGTCTCAAAGATATACTGGATCATTTTGAAGTATTTAGCCAGGAGTCCATATCATGTAAGAAAAAGAGAATTGCCGCATGTAAAGAGACATTACTCTGTAATGTGTCTACACACACTTTAAACAGAGGGGGCTGGGAAAGTAGGTTTCTTTCCTTGTCCTGCCTTGCACACTTTACATCTCAGGCAACGATGAGAGAAATCCCATAGAGCTTGGAGACACCGCTGCCCTCAAGGGTGATATTGCTATACATGTAGCAAACTGTATTCTCACTCTTTTGGAGGTTCCAGTGATCTCCAGGAGAGGCACCCTATTTGTATTTAAAGACAAGCTTCCTCTAAGCTGTACTGCGGTGTCTCCAGGAGAATTACATCTAGAGTGGAAATTTCTTCTGAAAATCAGCACCCTTAGCATTTTGTTGAATTTTTTTACTGCACTTTCTTTATTTTCTTTCTTCCATGTCTGCAGTTTGGCTTGATTTGAGAGAAACTGTCACTGCTGAGACCTTGCAACAGCTTTCATAGGTCCACATTGAGGCATGGAGGAGCATTCAATAAAGAAGCAACATGAAAGCTTCCTGACAGCTCCTAGCTCCATGCCTTCCAAAAGGTCTTGGATCAAATTACTCGTGTAGGTTAAAAAATAGCTCCTTTCCATTACCACGTGTAACATAATTAGCCATTTATAAACTGCATGTGCACAGGGCCTCATATTTGGACTGGGTCTGAATAGTTTTAGTCTCAAGAGGGTATTAAATTTAATGTCATGTTACAGCTATCCAGTGTTTCTTATGCAGTCCCAGTGCACTCCAAATTTGCCATACTAAGTGGGAGATCATTACTTTGATTTGTTTCATCATCATCAGGTCCAAAGCATTTTTGCAGCATGGCCTGCTAACCTGACAGAATGTCTACATGTCCTCAGAGATTATAGCTCTTTCTTGGAAGGTAGATGGAAGTGGTTACACTTTTGAAACTCTTTTGAGAATTCCTTGTAAGTAATGAAAACTGTGGGGAAACACTGAGGGAACTGGCATTGTTTAATCTCCAGAAGAGAAAGCCTAGTGCGTGTTATTTCAAAGTAAACCCCCCTCATGGGCAGGGGTTAAGAAAATGGAGTTGGTCTCAGTGATACCTAAGGGCAGGACAAGATACAATGACCACATATTGGAGAACAGGAAAGTCCATTTAAATATCAGGAAAAACTCTTCCGTTTGTAAGAATGAACATACATCAAATCATTGCCTGAACAGACTGTGGTGAATCCATCTTTCAAGACACTGAAAACCTGAAAAAGACACCTGACATCCTGCTTTAGGTGACTGTGCTTCGAGTAGTGCCCAGGTTTGACTGGACAACCTTCAGAGTCCATTCCAATGTCCACTTTACTCTGCTTCTACAATATTTTCATCATTTCCCTTACCCTGAAATTATTGTTGTGCAGTTCCACTATTTTGCATCACCTCTTAAACTTTAGGGCATTCTTGTCTGCAGTCTTTGATCCAGTAGTGTCAGTTACAATATTTACAACTTGTCATTTTGCAGCTCAGGAAAAGTTAATGAAAAAGAGAAGAAAAAAAATCTTGAGGGAAGGTATTCAGCTGGTTTTGTCATTCTTAAGAGGAGAAATCACTCTTATAGAATTACTGGACTTATAGAGCAGTTCTTTATGTGTTCTTTAAATCTGATAAGACAGTTGCTGATAGCTCACTATAGCTGGAATTACAAAGTTTTCATATTTGCAAACTACTGATTTCCTGAAAAGATTAAAGTGCTGAATCAAGAATGTAAGAAATGCCTAATTTCTTAGTTACTGCATAGTTTAAAAACTACACTACTCAGACCTCTGAAACCACTGTCTGTTCTAAAGTAAGCAACAATTCTTGCAAAGAGTAGTTTGTTCATCATCATCATCATCATCTGTTGCTGTCAAGTCCTGATATCTGTACTATATTTTCTTTATGTGCATTCACAAATTGCATACCAGCTTCCTTATTTCAAACTGCCTGTTGTTACACTAGAAATTCACTCATTGAGAGGAAATAACACACTTTTGCCAATGTTGAAACCAATGCAGATAGACAGTGTGGGAGTGTTGGAAAACACCATGTGGGTATTATAAAGGCAGAGAATTCTTCATCTTCTCTAAATTTTGTGAATGTTTTTATAGCTAATTCAGCTCCAAGGAGATTAGATACAAGTTGGTAACTCCTTTTTATAGAGTTTAACCTTTTTGTGTTACACTGAGCACTTGAGTGAGGCTGAAAGAATACTGGAGTTTGAAATGAGTGCTTACAATATTTATTAATGAGTAAAAGTTACAAAAACATTATATTTTTACAGCACAGAAAAGTTCATTCAAACTATAGAAGAAGAAATTCAGCATGAAAAGGTTATGGCAGATGACATAATGAAATACATGACACAGGAAAATCGAGCAAAATATATGGAGATGAAAGCTGCTAATGAAAAACTCTCCCAGGTTGGCTTGTTTCATTATGCTTACCTAAAATATTTCTTAAACTGGCTTCATGGGGTTTAGATAAAATTTACATATTAAGGAGTTTGACAAAAGAATAATACAATAAAAAACCTTGCTGGTGTCTTAATCAATTGTAGAAGTTCGTAAAAATAGAGCAATTGACTAAGACCAAATTCTTTGTCTTACATACTTTAAGAAGAAATAATGTTCACAGTTTTCTGTTTGAATTTAGGGTTTGACATACAGTTTTTAAAAGCCACTGCTTTTATCATGTCTAAAAAGCTAGCAAAAAGGAAAAATAACCCCAGCAATTTTTGTAGTTCACTGAAATAGAAAGTTTTCTTCTTGTGTACAAAAGTGAATCTGACTAGCTTTTTCTATTATTATTATTATTATTGTTGTTGTTGTTGTTGTTGTTGTTTTATTATTGCATGTCTGAATGTATCATAAAAATGAACTGGGCTTTATGAAATGCTTGTTACTACACTAATCCGTATGTTAACAACAGGAGTAACATTTCTAGGCTCTCTGAGACAATCTAGTTCAAGCCATACTGTCTTAAAAGCTTCTCTATATAGTCTGTGCAGAGATATGTTCAGTGTTTCCCATCTATCGTAGAATGAGCTGAATCGTAAGTCAGGGCTTTCCTGTCTCTTTCTGGACTACGAAGAAACTTTCATGACTGGTTCAGATTTTAAAATTTGACTCTAAACTTCTGAAGTGCATACATGGTAGTTATTTAAAAAAAAAAAAAAAAAAGTAGAAAAAAGACAATTTTTTGGTAGTAGCTGTCACGATCTGCTCGTACAAGCGGGGGTCGTGATGGTTCGTTTACTGATCTTAGAGTGCAAAACACAACACAGAGGGGATTTCAGCATTAAAACAAATGCACCTTTATTGACTGACCATAGCAAATGTGATAGAGGGATTAATAGTGAGAGAAAGAGATAGAGAAAGAGATAGAGGAAAGGGGGGACATAGCTACCAAACGTGGAGACGGAGTCCTTGTGGTCTGGTCAATGGGTCCGTCTGTCATGTCAGGGAGAGTCTCTCAAAATCTCTGGTTAACTCAGGGATTTTTATTATAGTCCTCGTTTGCGGGGGGAACAGGTAAGTCTACTGAAGCCACCGAGGGGGAACAGGTAGTCCATGTTCTTAGCAGTAAGCGAGAGCCATTGTCTTCTTGGTCCAACGGTCACACCTGCAGGCAAACTTCGAGCTATGGTTAAGTCAGCCCCACCCTCCCCCCCGTATTAGGGTTGTAGGGGCCTCATGTCTCAGTCCTTGAGTGGGGCTTCATATAGAGATCTCAGTCTCAGTCCTTGGAAGGGGACTTTGATCTCCGTCTGTCATGATGGTTGTGAAGCAGATGCGGGATTTTCTGTGGAGGACCACCAAAGTTACCCCAGAAAGTTCCCTTGGCCAAGAGGTGGGGAAATTCATAGGCTATTATCATGAAGCAGGGACCATGAAGCACATGCAAACTTCAGGTACAGAACTACCATTACACTGCTCAAAGCCAGTGTACCGTGGTGTGGTGACACAGGAAAATGCACCTGCAGGTGATTGGCAAGCATCCACCTCGAGCAGACCAGAACTGCAGTGGGGTCCTCGGGGTCTTTATAACAATCGTGAGGCAAATGAGGGGAGCTTCAGACAGACTCTTACCCTGAATGGTATCAGCTGGATAGTTGGAATTGGTTTTGGGAGGGAGGGGTTCATCTGATCATAACGCATCTTCGCCCTCTTTGGGCATCAAATTCCAATCAGGTCAGGTGGACGGGCCACCTATACTTAACCCGGAAGTTATAATTTGTATGTTTATAAAATAGCCCAGCTGCAAATAATAATGATAAGAGTAATGGAAAAGTTGGATTTTGAAAGCAACTGTTTACTACATCTGAGTTATGACAAAGAGCTGGACAGAGTCTGGTCTTTCAAATTTTTAAGAGCAGCAATGGGATGGTTTACAGCATTTGATACATACTAAGGTTTAGAGCAAAAAAGTTGTCAAGTAGTAATTTTTATCTGAATTGTGCATTTTGCTTCCTCTTTAGGAATTGGTTGTTCAACAGCAAGAATTGGATGCACTAAATGTAAAGGAAGAGAGTCTAAGAGCTGTATGTATGATAACAAGTGGTCTCTGTACTAACCTTTCCTGAACACTAGTGTAAAGAGTAGTACAGTAGAAAAAAATACCCATAATTTCTTTTCCTTAAATTTTCAGATACTGTAGGATCATGCTCTAGTATGGGAAGGCAAATCTGCCTCTCTGGTTTCCACTAATAATTTCTATCAGTTTTGGGTAAAAATGTCTTATTGAGGAGGATTGTTTTGTATTGGATCTTTTATGAATAAAAGGATCTGTGAGCTGAAGCATACAGTCAGAAAGGAAAATTTTCAAATACTGCTAGATATTTTTCAGTCCTTTTGAATGTTGTATATAGTTTGAAATCCCCTAGAAACTGTGAAGTAATATATCTCCTCAGAAAATTGGCCCAAGGAAAAACTTGTGAATCAAGAAGTAACTGATTGGGATATTCTCTTCCAGAAAATGCAATATTGACAATATGGATATAAAATTTAGTTTTTATAAAGTACTTTATAAAGTGCTTTTTACTGTCTCTGTGCTTTTTGTAAGAAATAAGCTTCACTTGCAATGTGTAGGTAAGTATTGCTTAAGTAAAGCATGATTGCCACAATGCTCTCTTCCCACCTGAGAATAGCTAGTAGGTGTTTGCTTTTCCCAACAGGAAATAGCACACTCTGGGGTGAAACAGAAAGCTGTGGAATTGTATGAAAAACTCCATGAGCTCAAGGAACGTCGAGATCGAATGATTGCTGAGGATAAGAACATGGAGTCTCCACAGGAAGAAGAAGAGAGGTTACTAAAGCAGGCAAGACTAGAAAATGTTGTTATGTAAAAGAATATCCTAGTCAGTATTACTAGGGGTGATAATACTTGAAAATGCTTAAGTTAGGGCTTTGCCTTTATTTGTGCTCTAGGCAGTGCAAATAGTCTGACATTAAAAATAGTTCATGAATTGGAAGGTTGGGATATATCAGGTTTGGCCAAAACCTGGAGACCTGTTGTAGTGGGTTCAGAGGAGGGCTGTGAAGATAATCTGAGGGCTGGAGCACCTCTTCTGTGAAGACAGGATGAGAAAGTTGGAGGTGTTCATCCCGGAGAAGAAAAAGCTCTGGAGAGATCCTATAGCAAATTACTTTTGGGCTCATAAAAAAAGGGGCAAATTACTTTTTTACACAGGCAGAAAATGATAGGATGAGGCAAACTGTTTTAAACTAAAAGACGGAAGATTTAGACTAAATGTTAGGAAGAGATTCTTTACTGTGGGGGTTGCGAGGCACTGGAACATGTGGATGCCCCGTCCCTGGAAGTGTTCAAGGCTAGGTTGGATGGGGGCCCTGAGCAGCCTGATCGACTGGATGGCATCCCTGCCTATGGCAGGGTTGGGGAATAAGGGGAAGGGTGAGTTGGAAACAGATAATCTTTAACGTCCCTTCTAACCCAAACTTTTCTATTATTTTAAGAGAACAAAATTGGCATGGTGAGGTTTTAGCTGGTTTTCTTGCTCCTATTCATGAGACATGTTGGTTGGGAAAACTGATCCAGTTGAACAGCTCTTGTAACCTAACTCCAGAGAGTATCCTTGTGGGATACTGAACAGGTATACCAGTCTAGGAGTAATTGGATCAGTTTACAATGGCCTATACAGTAACTAGCCATTTATACTTTATAGATAATTAGTCTGAATGACCAATGGAAAGTATATTTGATTTTTCAAAGTATGATTTTTAAACCTTTGGAAGACATAAGACTTAAATCTTATCACTTCTTGCTGGACTACGTCACAAATTTGTGATTTCAAATGCTGAGTTTCTATTCACTGTATTTTGAATTCAGATTTTTGTATATATTCCTTTTTTCATTTGTAGATTTAATTTCAGATGTTAAAGTTGTTGAACTTTTTTATAGGTAGAAGATGATAGTCAAAAAATTGCAAGCATGGAAAGACAGTGAGTAACCCCATTATACTGTTGCTATAAATTACATGTACACCCTAAAGACACATAGTTGTGTTCCTTCACAAAGTCTATTTCTATAGACTTTTAGAACATAACCATTTCTTCAAACCTGTACTAGTCTTAACCTTCCACAGATGATAGAATATGTTCTTCTGTTTCAGGTAAACAGGTTTTGTAGTGATAAGACATTTACATCTGCATGATAAGATATTCCATCCCTTAGGAACACACCTTGAGAATATAAGTTGGTAATAGCACTGACTTAAACTTGTTTAAGGCTGAAGAAAACATTGAATTGTAAGAGCAGCTCCTCTGGGACAGCTATGAAATTGAACCTTCATTACACTGCAGTCACATTTTTGTGTATGTGTTCTTAAAACCTAAGAATTACAAAAGTTACATTCTAAAGAGTATAAGGGCATTGCTTCTTGATTCTTAGGTACTGGGCATTCCTGAAGACTGGCCAGAAAGTCAAGTAATGTATTGAGTAATGTATTAAGGGGTAAATAAAACAGTACAATATTTTCTGGATCTGAGCCTTCTGATTTCTCTTTCTTGAAAGAAAAATTGAGATAATTCATAAAATCTCCTAGAAACAATTCTAAATTATTTTAAGCTATATATTCAACTATAATTATTGGTTAATTTTTAATGCATTTTAATTGGATAACACATTGCTTAACAGATTTTTTTTTTAAAGGCAACAATAGCAAAATATTATATTTGAGATTTTATGTAGAAATGTGTTAAAGGTAGTTTCATTTCACACTTCGATTGATTATGTAGCGGAGTGTTTTATTTGGAAATTTCTTAGTGGATTTTACTGAATACAGTTTAAGGAATACACTTACTGCAGTTTAACATTTGTGTTGTTCTTCTCCAAAGCTGAATAGCAACCAGCAGAGGGACTAGTTGAGTAAATTAAAAATTACTGATGACTCAACAAAAATAGTTTTTTAATAAAAAGGAGCTACAGAACTTTTATTTAATAAGTAGAGGACTAAAGTTACCGATTATCTACATATACCTTTTATAATAACAAGATCATCCTGATAGTCTTTTGGTTTCGATAAATTTGTATTTTCTATTTTTATTCTTGACTTCTCTCTTCAATTTTGTCTAAAATAAAGTAAGCATTTTATAACACAGTTTTAACCTTGGCTTTCATTATCTATTTTTTAGGTTGGCAGAAGTAAAAGAAAAAACAGATTATTTAAAGAAGGTCATTCAACGACTTGATATGGATTTGGAGAACCATCAAGGTAATATGATTAGAGTTGTAGCAGACTATGCAGAACTGCATCTTTTTGTTCTATAACAAACTGTTATATCTAGAAGTTGCTTGAACCTTTTAGGTTTATGCAAACATCCAGTGCTTGTGAGCATGAGAAGTTCTGTGCCTACAGGTACAGCTTTTTTTTTTTTCAGACATAATAAGTGGGGAGTGCCCAACTTTAGTGATACATACAAGAAGTTCATATTGAAAATTCCCATATAAAATAATAGTACAGCTGTCTGTTTTTTTGACAAATTTTATTTTTAATATTGTTCGAGGAATAGAAGTGTATCTTACTGGAAGCGCTGCAGAACAAGCTCATATTTAGAAATGCTTTCATTAATTTTATCTTTTACATAATCTGTTACATTGTCAGAGAATGTGGAATTGAGAATATTTAATAGCAATGTGTAAAGCAGACCAAATTCAGTTTTGTTTTTGTCTGTCTTTGAAACTTCTTGTGTTGATCTTTGCAAGAAGAGTTTGTAAGCTGCCCAATAATGGCCTTCGCTTATACTGACCTCCAGCAAACATTTGCTGCTAATGCTTAGGCTAGTTTAGTTTGGAATGTGTCCTAGCACTGGAAGTATGGTTCTGGAGGAAGTAACTTTAGTTTGAGCACAGGCCCTTAAAAGCTGTAAGGATGCAATAAGATGCAATAGAAAACCTTTTGATACAAGAAATCTTGTTCAGATAGGAACATAAATACATAAATATATGCCTGCATTCTAGAAGTCTTTATAACAGGTTATTTAACTTCTGTAGGATTAAGGAATCTATGTCCTTACTTTATGCCTTTTCTAGTGCAATCTGTGTAAAATCTAGCTGTAAGTTTCTTCCAAGAGAATAAATAAAAATCTGCCTCTAAACAAAAGTTTCAGACATCTGTTTATCATCTTTTGCATGGCAAAATATTTCATATTTCTACAGATTTTTTTTTTTTTTTGCAAATAATTTATCAAGACTGCTGTATTAGTTTTTGTGTTTCCAGATAATATCATTGCAAACTTTATTGTTCTTTAATTTTTCCTTTTTGTTTGGTTTGCAACAATTTTTTATTTTAACTTTGGAGAAATACAGAAGGCAAGAACCAAGTTGCTTTTCACATTTTAGAGTTCAGTGTACACACACAATTATTCCTTGCTGGATTTTGTCTTTCACTATTTTAGAAAAAGAAGTCTGTTGAAGAAGAAGGTTTGAAGCATATGTAGGAGAAAGTATATGCTCTCTGTCAGCATATCAGAACATTCAAAATATCCAGAATCAAGTTACTTTGTGTTATAATGCGGAGGGAATTTTACATCTTTCTGTGTCAGATGGAATAAAGATATTCATGAAGAATAGCTTTAAGATACAGAAATATAAACTCCTAATGCTGCCTTCTCTAGTGAATGGAGAGAAAATCACACAGGGCCATTCATACTTCTGCTCTAAATCAGCATCTTGGTCCTTGAAATTCCTGTGCTGTATCCCTCCCCAGTGACTTTAATTCTGATTAAGTATTTAAACATTATTACATAGCATTCCCAAAATTCAGCTCTAAACTTTTTTATATAAATATCAGGTGAAATAGCCAGTTAAAAAAAAAAAGAAATCTTAACTAAGGATTTTTTAATATTTTAGGATAAATATTTCAGTGGTATAAATATTTCTGAGAAGGAAAAAGAATAAACAGACCATGTTGAAACAACTATTTTTAGGTTTTGCCTGAAAAGATCTAAAAAAGTAATCATGGTCTATATACTAGCAGTAAACTTTAATGATTAGTCAAAGTCAACATTAATTCATAATTCAACCCTTCATACACTGAAGGAGAGGTTAAGATATTTGTGTATATAATGGCGTTTTTTAAGAAAACTTACTGAAAAGACATCTCAAAGTTGTGATCTTCAAATTTTTTTTCTATAAACACTTGACAGATCATGTAACTCTGTTTCATGGCTCACAATTACTATAACTTTTAAGAGCAGAGCGTGCTAAGATAATAACTATTGGAGCCTTACCTTGCAAAATGAAAGAGAGAATCCAGCAAGGAGCAAAGCTGCAGCTGCAAGGAAGCTGAAGCAGAATCAAAGTCCCTTAGGGCCCCTCAGGTATTCTTATTGTTTGTATATATTAGATAAAAAGGAAAGCATGGGGATGCACAAATAAAAAGTCCTACAGAAATTAGCTTCCTCAGTTTTATCTGTATCTATTTGATTCTTCCACTTTGTGTCCTTTAAAATTAAAAAAATATGTTAAAAATAAAACAGACTCCATTAAAAATATAGATGTTTGAAATTTAAAATTATTTTTAGGAAATTAATTGTCCCATCTTCTTGTGACAAATACATCAGGTGTCCCACTTAACTAATAAATACAAATTATGAATTACTTATAATTAGTGGTTGAATTTAAAAATAGCATGAATATGTATGTTATTCCTTACTTCTAATACCACTATATTGAAGATGTATGGAAATGTTTCAAACTCAATTGTAGAAAGCTTTCTGTGCATTTTATTTTCCTAGGCAATTGCTTGTAGAGTTCTCCTGGTTTTTTTTCCCTGAGTTTATCACTCGCAAGCTGTATATCCTTATGAAAGTCCATTCTAATAGGTGAACATGCAGTTGAAGTGGATCATATATTAAACAAGGCTGCAGAAAGTTTTACCTAATCGTGGTGCCCAAATACACAGAAGCATTTGTTCTCTGTTGTTGAAATTCACTTGACTTTAGAAAAACTCTGTGAACTTCCTTTGTCCAAACCAAGTATTTATTACACTCTTATCTCTCAGAAGTTGTAACCCCTAAGAGGTTGTCAAAATTGCATTGAAGCTGATCTATTAAACTGTCTTTTTTTATATATAAAGATGTATATGACATAGTTGAACTGACTAGATTAAATGAAATAGGATGAATCCTGTAGTTCCTAGGCATGTAGAAATTTTATTTTCGACACAGACATTCTGCCTTCCTGAAGGAATTCAGGCCTGAAATGATATAAAGTTAAATCAATGTTACATCTCTTGTAGGAGAAGAAAATTGGAAATACAAGGAGTTGAAGAAGAGGGAAGAAAGCATGGACAGTAAGTCTTCTAATATTATTTAGCCTGATATTTTGTATATACATATATCTCAATATTATTAGGCCTAATTTCACTAAACTACAGGTTTTGTCTTATTGTTAAAAAAGTTACTTTATATCTGCAAAGAACTGATGTGCTGATCTTTGCATAAAGTTCTGTGATCTTGTTCTGCGGAAAAGATAATTGATATTTTGCAGGAGAGTCACAAATATTCAGAACGTCTTTCAAGGCTTTTCATCAACCATTGAATGTCTTAGGAACACAACTTCATTTTATGAAGGCAAAGCTGTAATTAGTGGATTGAATGATTAAAGGCAGAACTTCAAAATGGAAGACAGTAGATATAATGTAATTCTTTAAAATTAGAAGTTATCTATTTGCTCAAGATAAATGTTGCTAAAGCTTTGTTACATGTCAAAAAGTTTTAATGTTATAGAGATTTTAGTATCAACTAACAGAGAAGGAAAACAACTGGTTTTAAGTATACCCTATTCCTTGTATACTCCAGGAGACAGCTTACAAAAAAACTTGGTCTGTTACTCATCAGAAGGAAAAATGGTCAGTAAACATGCCATGGAGGATCAAGGGATGTAATACCTTTTTTTAAGTGTTCTCTAAAAATGTTCCATATAACTTAAGACTAGCATGATACTGAAAGAAAGGTCTCAGGTGATAATAGAAGAAGATGAGTAAGAAAAAATGCAGTGAGTTTCCATGTTTTCAAATTACTAGGTTTCAGGAGAAGCAAAAAGACAAAAGCTCACTTGATCTGGATTTTCCACATTAGTACAGATGGTGTCTGCAGGGCTTGACTTTTTGGCTTTTGCTTCTGCTTCTACCCATCGATAAAGGTTATTGATACAGTTCCAGACCAGTTAGTGATTTGCGGGACCTGAGACATTTAAGAGAACATGCCATGAGTCTTAAGGATGGAGAAAGAACAAATATGATGCCTATGTAGAAGAACAGGGGACAGGGAAATACAGGCCAGTCAGATTAGTATCAATTTCCAGACATAATTTGAGAAAAATATGCGAGCAAACAATATGTAACTGTAACAGGAATGGGAATATGAATAACACTAGTATTGATTTTGATATTGATAGTCAAGTGCGAAAAACATTATTTCCTATTTCGTGTCAGAAAAATACTGCAGAAAAAGGAAAGTGTCACAGATTATGTGTACTTTAACTTCAGAACAACTTCTGATGTCTTGTGGCGTTTTTAGAAGCAAGCTAGACAAATACTGTCCATTATTAACCTATATTGTGCATAAAGTTAAAAAAACTATCAATTTTGAAAGATTTAATGCCAAAAATGAAAGGATGTACTGCATGGAATTTTGCAGTGTGTCAGATGTTCAGGTTAGTATTTTCTTAATCAGTTGGATGATGGGAGAGAGCTTCTGATAGAACAGTTACAAAAGGGTGGTCAATCAGAAAAGCTGAAAACATGTTGGAGGAGATGGGTAGAATTTAGTATGCTTCTGTTATGTTAGAAATCAATTACGAAAAGGTTTGGAAAGGACTGAGTGTAAATTTCTACACTTGGGTAAAATAATCAATGGCCAAAATGCAGAGTAGGGAGTGGTTCATTCGGTGCAGCTCTGTGATACGGCTCAGAGAGTGAAAGACAAACTGAACATGGCTGAGCAGTATCAGACTAATAAGGAAAATACCACAACAGTAGGTATACACTGGAGTGTAATTTTTTAGACATCTGAAGTAATATTTTTCCCTGTGCATCAAATTCTTCAGATGGGAGTATTGTCTCTAGTTCTGCACATAATGAAGGGGCCGTCAGTCCTGAAGAAAACTGATGGGGGTATGCAGAAAGCATGATGTGCAAGGAGATACAAAAGAATGAATCTTTTATTTTAGAAAATTTATGACAGTTGTCAGATGTGTAAAAAGGCTGTTTCAAATAATAACAGAACAATTTATTTCTGCATATATGTGGAGGATAGAAAAGGAGTAACATACCACTAGCTGCAGAAGGATTTCAGATTGGATATTAGTAAAAACTTCCTAACAATAAAACTTAGCAAGCATTGAAGTAGATTGTCCAGGAAAATTGTAGAGTATCTATCAGGAGCTGTGTGTGTGAAGAATATAAACAAACACCTGAATTACTTACACAGAGCTGGTTTTGTCCTGGAGCAAGTGAATTAATTAGATGAGCTCCTGCACTCTCTTGCAGTCAAGAGTTTTTATGAATCTCTGAAATTCACAGCATTCAAATGAAACAAGGTCAATCGGACCAGTGTGATGAAAAGAAAGTTGCCTGCAAAAAAGCAGTGTGGTGAGATGAAAATGCAGACCTTGTTTGATGTTTCTGAATAAATTCAAATGTTTGAGACCAAAAACCACATAAAAAGTCTAGAATCAAGGTAGAAACACACTAGTCAAATCATATAGCTACTTTTCTGAGGTCCTAGTTTCTCAGGCTCAGTTTTATAGAATTACATATATATCTGTGGATGTTATTTGTGTTAGTTTCATTGTTCATATTTGTAAATGTGTGAAAATGCTTTTCGATTATTGTTGAATCCTTCTTGCCCAAACAAGGACTTCTTCAGTTTCTATGCAGAAAGTATGCAAACTCATAGTTCCCAAGTGCTCCTGTGTCTATCAGCCGTGTTTCAGGAGGAGAGACCCAGCAGGAAAGAAATGATCAGAACTTGGAGCTCCGGGCGGCATCTTGCTGGGCTTCTAACTTCCATGTGATGTGTCCAACATGTTTTATTTTAGAAATCTCTGTCCCCAGAAATACAGTGTTGTATTCCTAGAACACAGATACTGAGTACCTACCATCATTACACTTGTATTGTCAGATTCAGTTGGACAATTACTAAAGTGAACATAAATTAGACATATAGCTAAGGGATATCACACAGAAGGGAAGAGGTGATACCAGGCCTGAAGTATTTTGCAGTATTTGGCATTAATCTAGGCCATTAGAGATAATAAAGTTATCTGTTTCCTTTATTTAGTAGCCCATTTTGATAGCTTTCAGAAAAATAAAGACCAAAAACTGCTGAAGCATTTAAAAAAGCATCAGAAATAGTGGGGATGAAATTTCTTTTCCATTGAGTGGCAACCCTCACCTAAACAGTGTACACGAAGGTGGTGGCCTCATGTTCAGTATGCATCACTGCAAGACTTCTTCTTATTTTCTTTCCAACCTGTAAGTTGACAAGTTTCAAGGTCTCTACCACCTGGCTTTTAAATAATCAATAAAAGTAACCTATCTGAAACTGTACTGCTTAACAATTTAATACAAAGTTTTGACTGGAAGCAACATTGCAACCATATAAGTACATGCCTTCTTTTTCATGTTTGTTAATCTCTAGATTTTCTAGAGACTTTTGAAGATGTGAAGAATCAGGAATTGGAACGAAAGGCCCAAATAGAAGCCAACATCGTTGCGCTCCTGGAGCATTCAAGCAGGGTAAGCATGTAGCACTTCCATCCTCCTTTGACAAGCTAGGACTTTAGACACACAGAATAGGAGAGCGGATGGATAAAGTGGATGATGAATTTTATATTTTTATAAATAATATATATTTATATATTTATATATTTATATTCATCCACATAGTAGTCTCTTAAAATGATTAAGCATTAAACAATGTGCAGCTGTAGTTAAAAAGAGGATTTGTTTAATTTCTCTCTTTCTGTGGGAAGAGTTTTGAACAGTGTGTAATATTGTTACCAGAACAAAAAAATATTTTCATAATTTCTATAACTCTTCATCTCTGATACAACCGACATTAATAATGACAAACATTTCCAAATACTGCAAATAAAACTGCTGCAATATTTTTTTTATTCAAAGTTTGTAAATTTCAGTTCATGGGTATTCTGTCACTAATGTTACTGAAATAAAAATATTTCAGTTGTCCTTCTGATCTACTAAAAGTATGTCGAAATACCCTGATGCATAATATTTAATGTAAATTTTATAAATGAATAATGTAACTGTTCCCATTTGCAGTCTGCCATTTTTTCACTTTCAAAACTTGTATTCTTTTAATGTTTTTGGCTCCCGTGGATTTTTTTATGCTATAGAAAACTTTCATATGAGTAATATTTTGGTTCTATTACTATTTAAATTGTCTCCTACCTCTTTCAATATAGTGTACCATAAGGTATGTTTTAGGCAGTGTCACTTACTTTAAAACAGACCTATATGGCAGCACAGTTTATATTTGCTGCATTTTTATTTTATCTGTGCTGATCTGTCAGTAGATCTTTTATCAGAAGTTGGCAGAAAGAAAGTTGTGGACAGGAGAGTTTCTTACTTGTCCAGTTACCAGTTGTTGTTTCAAAAATACAGCATGTTCTTATTGTTGTTGGTAACACACAGAATCTGAATCATATGAAACAAATTTCATCTGTTACTAATCAAGAGCTGAAGATTATGCAGGAAGACCTCACTTTCAAATCAAACGAAATGCAAAAGTCACAGAGCACTGCTAAGAATCTGATTACAGGTAAGATCAGCAGCTGATTTTCTAATTAAGTCCTTAAAGTAATAAAGATTACCTGCACTGATACCATGTAGAAAATTTCCAAGTATTAGAGATCAAGTGATCTCCAAATATTAAAATACAGTGGTAAGTTCACAAATTGAAATGTTGTGGGTAACAAGTTATTTATTTTCCTCAATTTATTTCTATTTGTTATATTTATTTATATATATTAGATATTGCATAGTATATATTTATGATAAGTGTGTATACTTATTTATATTTACCTTACTATTATCGCTGAGTGATCATCTTCCTTGCACAGATATATGTTAAACAAGTGTATTTCAATATAGGGGTTGAATTGAGCTAGAATTTGATTTTACTAATACTTACCTCAAAATAAGATCTTCCATGATCTTGATAGAGTGTTTAAAACACTGAAACAGAGTCTTCCACAGTTATCTAACCATGTATTTTTTGTAAATGTAGTTCTTAGTATCACTTACTTATGGTTTATGCTTTTCCAAAAGGATATATAACGCAGGCAATTAACTGACAACAGTGAATAGCTCTTAAATCCTGAGGCTTTGGTTCTCCAAAGTGAATACTTATTTTGGCTTTATTTTCGAAATACTCAAATACTTATTAGCATCTTGAGGATGTTCTCTGTAATTTCCAAAAGCAGACAGTAGTTTTCTTTAATGCCCTTAACAAGTATCTCTTTAGTGCTTTATTTGCACTGTTTATGGTAGAATTGTCCTCACAATTCTCTATCTTTGCCAATATCATTATTGATTCAGCAAACCATTCCTTGTTTGTTTGGCTGAAAAGAAGGGGCAGAAATTAAGGACAATAAATCATTTTGCATGTTGTATTTCATAGTAATTTTCAAAAGAGATCCAGCCTTGGCTCCTTAATAGGAGCCAGCCATTCAATGTACAGATTTCTTTCTCTGCAAGGGAAGAGGAGGAAGTTATAATACATAATTTTCAGCAGACAATTTAAATTATTCCTAAGTCAATGTCTGACAGCTGGGATTCACAGATAGTATAACAAAAAACTTATGATTCTTTCAGAAATACAGTGAGTGCACCGTTTGCACAGTTGAATTTCCTTCTAACCTTTGAATTATTGCAGAGTCATCCCCATGATTCTTTTGTTATGTTTAAAATCTGTATTTCCATATTTTCGTGTTGTAACAAAGATGTAAAAAGTCCTACAGCAGAGCCCTTAAAAATTTAAAAAGAAATGGAAAACATGAAGGGTAAACAAAAGTGCTGATGGCATAGTTTCCCAAAAACATTTCCCTCGGTTACTGTAGTTTGTTCTGACAATTTGCCACTGTGTACACACTGCATGCTAGATGCTGTTACTTCATGGCCTATCAGAAGGAACTGTGCTGCATCCTCTTCCTGTCTGTTCCTGTAGAAGAATTTTGAGGTTTTTTTCAGTTTTGAGGCTTTTTCATTGACTCTGCTGCTGGATAAGGATAAAATTTGCCCGTTACAGTTTTTATCCTTTTCTCCAGAAAGTGTGAATGGATAGGAATATCCACTGCAGTCTCATCGTAGCTGTATTAGACAGAACAGTCAAAGAATTTTTTTTGTCTTTTTGTCATTTAGGTCGGTACTACTCTTTACATGTAAAATAAATTCAAACTGGTCAACTATGTATAATTTTAAAATAACAAAATACAGATATTAGAACAACTATATAGAAGGAGAAAATGCTGTGATAAGACCTAAGTAAATCCTCATGGACATTTATAGTTGTTTTCTGCTATTTCTGTGCAACTTGAATTTATTTCATAATTTTATTTTTTTACTGTTTCTGATCTAAAACTCCCATTTATTGGTGTCCTTAAGCATTTGTCTTTAAACCACAATGCTGTGGGAACAAGAGAAGTAAAGCTGTGATCTGTTCAGTTGTGGTTTACAATCTGTCATTGACCAATACCAGAAACTTCACTGTGAAACTCTGAGTAGTTATGGAATATTGTAGACACAGTGAAAGTGTTTTCTTAAGTCATTTGCAGTGGAAGGCAGACTGTGGATTACTTACATGCAAAACAATCAAAAATTATTTTAATTTAAAATCCTTCTTTTAATTTGCCTGGGAATTTTTCATATTTATATAAATGTTCCTTGCACATAGAGGACACTTTTGATCTTATCTCGTGGATCAGCTTTCCCCGGGATAATTGCAAATGGTACACAGAAATCTTGGTTTGTCTTTTTTTTATTTTGATGTTCCTAAAGAAATCCTGAAAGTGCTCTGTAATAAGCCAGAAATGTTGATAAAACAAGTGTTTCACTCTAAAATAAATATATGGCGTAAATACACAAGCAGAGAGATGCATAGCAAAATCTTACTTCAAGAGTGCTTTGGTCAGGTGAGATTTTCCCATATAAGTCCACTGACAAAAGTACGCCCGAAATTTTTGGAAAGCTGAACTCTCCTTCTATTACATGGGCAGATCTCTTTTCTTCTTCCTTAAAGATTTATACTGCCTTGATTAAGTGGGGGGGGAAAATTTCTGTCCTTTTTTCAGCAGATCAGCAAAAATCTCAAGATGCAAACTTTTGCCAAGAAAAGATTTTTTTGTGTAGTCTTATTCCTCCCAATAGCCCATGTTGCCCAATACTTTGGAATGTTGTAAGAAAACTGCATTATTTGTATTGTTCTTTGGAGTTAGACACATCTGAAACATAAGAAGATGTAGCCATGTGTTTAATGTTCAGGAATGTGAATGAAATACAATGACAGATCAGGTCCCAAAACCATCCAAACTAAGTCTAGCCAACATCTAGTCCTTCCTCTCCGGGTAGGTAACTTAGCCCAAGACTGCATCAAAACCATTTTATTACTCTATGTATCCGTATTGTTCCTTCTCTCGTACATCTCGTGTCTGAACAAGTTTCAGTCTCTACAGTCCTCTTTAAGTCAAAATCTACCCACAGTTCTAATTCCTTTAATTACCTGTAACTCTGTTATGTTTTTAATGGAGTCTCAGAAGTAAATGCTGTACGTTGTAGCCTATATTGATGATTGACATTTGTGATACTTCTTTTCTGTGGATGTATGGAAGCGTTTTCCTGTACAAAGCAAATGTTTAAAGGAAGTTTGGCTATTTGTTGTTCTGAATCTATATTCAAGCAGTAAATAAAAATAGCATGATGCTAAAAAGCAAATAAAAATAATTCTTTAATTTATCTGCATCATTGCAATAAACTTTTTGCAAGTTATTTACCACTGCTTCAAGATTGTGGTGCTATAATTAATTGTGTGATGCTATAAACATTAAAAATAGAAACATTGTGATACAGAAGATCATCACATTTTCATTACTCTTCACTTATGGGTTATAATACAGTAATTGTAGTGTATAAGTCTGCCTAGTGGCATGGTTATGAAGATAAAATTTTGTATTTCCTTCACATTACTAGATCCCATAAATATAAAAAATCAGAAGTATATTTAGGAGCTGTTTGTATTGGTTAAATATAGCATAAATCTTTATGTAATGGGCCAAGTATTTTTAAACAAAAGGTAATTAGAGAGCTGTTAATTAGAGGTTGTGTGTCTGGTGATCTAGAGTGTCAAAAACTGCAGATGGACCTACAGAAGATGGAACTGTTGGAGGGCAAGATGCTTGGTGAACTGGCTTCTCTTAAAGATAAAATTGAACAGACGAAAGCAGAGTTGGAGATCTACAATAATTTGCCAGCTCTGAAAGCATCAGGAGAGGAAAAGAAAAAGGTAATGAAAGGGATGAAACAAAGTGTGTGCTTTTGAAGAGCTAGTGGAGGAGAATCCAGTTTTGTGACTGGCAGTCATTCCTGACAGTCGAAAAACAGGATTGCGAATCAGTGCAAATCAATTCAAATACTATTTTGCTTACATGTGTGACTTACTAACTGGGTTCATGTAGCAGGTATTCAGCTGGATATCTTTTGATAATCTCTTTCCACAAAACCTCCTCGTTCTATTTTAGCAATTCAGCTAAACTCCTATGTAATTTATGACTATCTATAGCTTTGAATTTAGCAATCTAACACAAAACACAAGCAAAAGAGAATTTCCCACAAATTCTTAATAAGGCATTCCCACTGGTGCTCACACAGTATTGTCTAAGCATACAACTTGATCATAATTATTGATTATTATTTTTGGGATAGAGCATGCAGTGCTAGAGAAAAGCCTGTGAGTTCTTTATGCATATGCGTGTGGTCTTGTTCTAAAAGGAAAAATAGTAAAAATCTTGAAAGGTATATTGAAGTAATGTGCCTGAAGCCTACAGCAAATGAACTCATCCATTAACAAGTTTTTGCTGGGTTTTTTTCTAACTAGAAACTCCAGGATGACAAAGAAAAATTAACAAAACGCAGCTGTGCTTTTAAGAAAATAATGGAGCATTTGAATATAGAGTATGACACACTAAAGAAAGAGCTAGAAGAAAATGAGACCCATTCTCAGGTATATGTCAAGTTACATATTATCCCTTCAGTTGTTTCTTTCTTCGTTTTGGTTTTCTCATACACATGAAGCATTGTACAGACAGAATCTGTTTGTTCCTTCTCAGTGAGTTCTTCTAAGTCGCGTTGTAAGTGTGTAGTATCAACAAAAGTTGATATTGTGCCAACAAATAGCTTGCAATCTTTGGATTATTAGCAGAGATCTTTCTGAGCTAAAAGTTATCTGAATCCTTTGTTTAAATGTTTGTGTTAAGCTTGCTCAGAACTCTGTACCTTCTGCCTTTCCTTTGCTTAAGTAGTTTGAGAACAAACTTAGAAAGAAACTGCAGGGCTAAAAAAAAAAAAAAAAAAAGTCACTACTAATTAGCTAAGATCCCTCTTGCTTTTAAAGTCATGGTGATAATTTTTTTTTCTTTAAATCTGTGCTATTAATTCCATTTTCTTGTTTCTAATTCTTCTTCTTTTTGCAGGCCACTGAAGTTTTAGGGTCACATTTAAACAACTTTGGTATATATTTACATTTACATTTCGAAAGTTAATCAGGAAAGAAGATGTTTTATAACCTCTTGAGTGGCTTCTATTCTTTCATTTTAAACACACATAAATTGCTTTCATTTTAGCAGCAGAACCTTACTGGCATATGCATTTGAATGCACAGAAGAAAAATAGGTAACTTTAAAATAAGGTGGAAAGGGAAACTGAATTTTTTTATACATTTCACTTTTTTATTGATTGAGATTGTTGAGATATTTGTCCTTTAGAACTGTTAGTTTTTAGTAACAGTTAATAATAGAGTTAAAAACTGAAGGTCATATTAAACATGTTTAAGTTGACTTCTGAAATGAATGTTGTGAAACAGATGAGAAAGCATAGCTCTGACTGAGGCATATGTGTCCATTTGTTTATTATATATATTATTATATTATTAAAATCGTTCTAAGATGATGGTATAAATCCTCAAAGCTACATGCCAAAGTGTGCAAGACTTCAGATACTTTGAATCTGTTTTGCCAAGATCAAATTCTAGAGTTTAGGTAAATTAGAAATGCATACCCAAACATTGTTAAGATACTTTTATAATGAGGCTTAATATTTTATATGAAATAGTAGATGTATGGCATTTCTTCAGTTCATTGAACTGTGGCAGTTCTATTTTTATGTGTGTGAAAAGGATTTGTTTCTTTATTTTTTACGTCCTGAGTGTAAAAAAATAAAAGTGAATTAAGGTATATCTTATAATAACTTGTAGTTTGACATGCAGCAAGCATTTTGAAGTACAAATACTGTTCATAAATGTGGAGGACTTGGGCAATTTTGCAAAAGGTCAACCGGTCTTCAAGCAGGTACTGTAAAAATACACAAAGGAATCTTTCCTTTTCTGTGTCCAAGATAATAAGTATATCAGTTTCAGGCTCCTTTACTGGCTGTGTTGTATGCAGCAATGTCTATCAAAAGAACGATAAAAATTCTAATTGGTCAGAAATACCTACTCTTGGGAATAAATGATTGCCTTGCTTGCTGTAAACTAGTACACTAGATAACAGATTCTTTACTGTTAAGTTTTGAGTCATACAGGAACTATTTTCATTTCTTTCAGCTTAAGAATAAGCTTTAAAGTAAAATACTACAATATTTTCCTTTGTTATTATCTTAGATTCCACTTAAAGTTTAGTCTCAGAATTATTTTTAGTTTTACTTTTAAAAATAACATCTTCGTATCTTGAAATGCAGAACCTTGAACAGTAGCATCAGAAAAATAAATATAAAATTGTATTGTAAGGAAGCAGCCATCAATATAATGTCCACATTAGTTTCCTGTTGATGCTGAAAGTATTGAAGAAGTGCCAGCACTGAACCCACACTCCTACAATCTTCTCTCTGCAGCTCTGTTCTTATCACAACTTCTGGCATCAGACAGGAAACTTAACTATGGAAGTAAGGAAGTTTCTTCTGTGTACTGCAAAGTCCAAGACAGTGTCAGGAAATATTGTATCTTTGGTGATTTTAGATCTTACTGATTCTAAGAAGAGATCCATGTAAATAATATGAAGCATAATGAGAACTAGTATCTCCCTGAATTGTTCACTTTTTTACTTTTGACTTGCCTGTTAACTTCTTTATATGACAAGTCTTGAATTCTCATCTGATTTTTCATCTCTCACTGTAGTTGCATGCAGTGCTTTTATACAGATGGATTATGAAGTGCAAAATTATATATGCAGGTTAATCATCAGCAGCTTTAAAAACATTTTGCCATTGTTTCTCATTTTTGTGGGGTTTTTTATATGAAATAAATTTGATCTTATCAGTTGATAGAGTACAAGGTACTGATACAAAATTATTTGTGTAAAATATGTGTGTAATTATTTTCATTTTTGGCTCTTCTTGTGTTTTTGTGTTTTCAGCTTACAAATTTGGAGAGGAAGTGGCAGCACCTTGAGCAAAATAACTTTATGATGAAGGAGTGTATCCTTTTCTTGAAGAAGTAAGAGTCAAATTCATACACTCTATTAATTGAGGAAGAAGTCTGTTTCCTCCAGTAGAATAAGACAGGATGGAATGGGCTGCAGAAGACAGGGGAGGAGGGGAAAGGCAATCCTTTGCAAATATCTGGTTAGCTGATTGCTATTATATATAGCAAAACTTGGATGTGCTGTCTGAAACAGGCTTAAAGGGTCCTAAAGCATAAGCTTTGCCTTGCAGTCTGGAATTTTTTCCTTCTTTCTCAGGTTTGCCACTAGATTTCATACAAAGTTCTTCTTCACATCTCTCCAGTCTTATTTGAGATTAATCTGCCCGTGTAGCATTGTTTGGAAACATGCTGGGGTGGGAGAACTGTCTTGTAGCTCTCTCTTTATGGGATTCAAATTAACAAGTTGTATTCCAGGAATCATATCAGCAAAATCGTTACTTGCTCATTTGCAAATGGCTTTCATAAGATAGTTTTTGAAATTAGGAAAAGCACTGAAGTTTGTTTTAATTAGAATTGATGGTTCTTCTCATTTGGTACTATTTTTCTATTTTTTTCCTTAGTTATGATGAAGATCTGAATAGGACCAGGCTGTGCTTTTATTTTATATTCTAGGGACAGTGAATTCATGGCAATAAAATTAGTTCTTTAAAACTTATTTAAGAAATAAATTTTTATTTAAAAAATCTGAAATCTCTAAGATGTTTAAAATCACTGTTACGTGATTACAGTTCAGACGTAATTGCTAAAGGTAATATCAAAACTAGACCGCACCATCTAGTGTAGTTGTTGGACAATGAACATTCCTTCATGTCTCAGAAAATGGCACGGGGATATATTTTTGGAAATTCTGTGACAGCCTAGCTATCACAGAAATAATACTGATGATGATAATAATTTAGTAATTAATGCATATATGTATAGCTATGTATATATATGTATACATATAAATTTTTTTTTCTGCAAATACCAATTATGACATTTCTCAAACCTGGTAAGTTCTCTAATTCTTAGAAAAATATCTGAAAAAAGTCTTGCACAGTGTAATATCATTGGAACTACCTCCTCTTTGAAGGAGGCTTTGCAGAAATATTTTATTAAGGCAGTACTCTTAAACACAATTTTTCTTATCAGAAAAGACTTTTAAGACAAACCAAGAGAAAAAGTTGATCAGGATATTAAAGTATCTCCTAACTTGGTGTGAAATATTGCCTATCCAAATGCAGACCCTTATACAGAGTATTTATGTCTGCTTGGGCTACTGGAGAGGGGGCTGCTTTCTTGGACTGGGAATTTGTAGCCAGATTGTATGGCTGTACATAACTGAGTGCATTGAAAGGGTTTGGGTTCCAATGTAACAGTAGGCAGAGTCCTTCAAGAGGGACTTATTGCCTATGTATATATGTGTGTGTGTGTGTGTGTGTGTGTGTGTGTGTGTATGTATGTATGTATGTGTATATATATGTATATATTAAAAAAAAAACCCCAAAAGTGATTCAGGTATGTAATTGCTTCCTTTTTCTACAGTGCTTGTCATGAGATGGCAGCTAGTAAATAAGTATAAATCTTTTAGCCCTGGTCTGAGTTTTTTCCACTATTTTCATCCCTTGACAGTTTTCACAGAAGGAAATGTATGGTATTGTGGTTCCCTTGCGGTCTGTGATTATGCTCATATTTATACTGGCAGTTTGTTTCCTCAATTGTTTTAATCAGTCATAGCAGCAAAAATTCAAGAGAGTGACTACCAGCCAGTAATGGAGAATTCGAGAAAGCTGGTCAAAGAATACAACAAAGCTCTCATAGAAGCTTTACAGAACACCAAGAGCTGAACCCAGGCATTTCCTTCCTGCCTGAGTGGACCAACAATGAGAGATGTGCAGAGGCCCCATGGAAAGCTGGACTACTGAGATCATCCATTCACCACTAGGGTGACAGATATTCTTAAAATTATTTTTCCAGGTTTTTAGAAGTTACAGGTTTTAATACTATCCCTCCTTTTGCACTGTTTAAATTTTTTGGAAATAAACATCTGAATTTTAGAAACAAAAAGGAAATACTGGCCAGTGAGTTACTGGGGCCCATTACTGGATTGCATCTGAAATGTGAAATTCTAGTCTGCTTTACACACTGAATTTGTAATTGCCTTGTAGTCCTACCCCTGCCAAACAGAACAGGACTGCTTGACAGGTTGTCATATGCATTATCTTAAATTAAGTGCATAATAAGATAAATGGTAATATCAGCATACCTCACCTATACAGATAGCAGCTTATACCAAGTAAGCAAAGTATCTAAGGATGACAAGCATCTTTTAAAGTCAAAACTGCTTCATAGTGTAAAATCTTACAATAAAAGCAAATGCCAGCAAATTTTCATTTCCTAATGGGGAATTAACTTCCTTATTTTTTAGGATGTAATTATAGAGAGCAAAGTCTGATAAGAAGTAGTGAAACATAGCTAACACTGATTTTGCGTAGAGCATTTCAGTGGTTTTTTTCTCTCCAGTTTCAAGCAGCAGTGACAAAAATCCACAAGAAAGAGTTTCAACATAGAACAAAAAACAGGAATATAAAAAATGACAATGTGCTTTATGATACAGAAATTTCAGAAAGTGTTTAGATAAAAAAAGAATTTCCAGTTATATATTTGTCTCACATTATACATGCAATGTATTTACAAACTGCTTATTGATAACTTCTTTCACCTAGCATATTGTAAGCTAGTCCTAATCAAGTAGAAAAAGCACAGTTGACTATAGACAGAAATCTTAGCTGTATTTGTAGTTCTGCTCTCTTAGGAAAGTTTTCCGGAAAAGATGTAGACTATGCACCTTGCTTCATGAAACTGGAATAGAGAAATTTAGAAGTGTTCTGAGTACATTAAAATAGTTCTATATTTTTGTCACTAAATTTTCTCAAATCTGTGATTGTCATTTTAAGTATAAATAAATTTGTAAGCTGAAAATATCGAAGATTTGTGTAGAAAGCACTGTGTTTGCTAATTCAGCACACTCAGTGGTGTTTCTCTATATATTTAGAATATTTAGAGATAGTGGAACAGGATTTCGATAAACTAAGGACTATTATGTAGGGGAAATTCCCACTAAAGTCTCTTCCTTCCTGTCAGAGTTTCAGCTATTCCAGAGAAAGCCCATTATTTGCAGAGATGTCTGTTATTCTCACCAGTCAGATCATCAGCCAGAGAGATCACCTCCTGAATTCTACTTGTGCTAGAATAACAAATCGTAATGAACAATGGAAAAAAGCTGCAGACTGAATAAACAGACTGCTTTGACTTTGCTTTCTCTCAGGACAGGGGAAGGTTTTATTCTTTGGCAGTGATTTTGTAAGATAGCATGGTAAAGTTTACAGGTTTTTTTTCTGTGTTCCCAGGAGATGCCTGTCATAGATGCCTTTTCTCCAGCATGCTGTTCTTTTCCTTGTTTTACTGAAGGATCTTCAGATAACCTGTTTCTGTATAAGAATCTCATCACTCATTCTTTATCTTAATTCACCCTTATGATCCTTGATAGCTGTCATGGCTGAAAAGAACTGTTTGGATTCTGAGTGATGAGCTATGCAGTGAGTGTTTCATCTCCCTCTGGAAGATTATCAACTCACTCCAAGTAGTGAGCTGACTCACTACCCTTATGTAATTCCTCAAGCGTCAATGATATCACCTTTTCTTTAACTCTTTATCTTTTTTTTTTTAATACAGTTTAAATACCAGACAGTGTTTTTCACTGAAGCTCCTGTGTGTACATCAGGAAACTAATTCAGTAACACAGGTCTCTTTCTACCCAGGCAATCTTTTTTCCATTTTATGCTATGATTTCAGACTGAGAGGACATGAATTAACTGGCAGGATCTGCAGAGTGGCGGTATTTGAAATCTTTTCTGCTCACCTTTCTCAGCAGGGCTGAGTAAGTATCACCTCGCTCAGCAGAATACTGCTGGCCTGTTTTGCTGTGCATTGTTAGTTCTTGTTCAGCTTGGTATACACCAAGAAAGGCCCCAAGGTTCTTTTCAGTGAGGCAGGTTTCCATCCATTCAGCCCTCAATGTGCATGTGTGCCTGGATTGTTCATTCACAGGGGCAGGAGTGTGCATGTATCTGTGTGGAACTTCATTACATTCTTGGCTGCCCACTTCACCTGCTTAGATCCCTCTGAACTATACCCATATGGTGTATCAGCCACTCCTCCCAGCTTTGCGTCATCTGCGAGGTTCCTGAGAGTGAACTCTGACCCATCGTCCAGATCATCAGTGAAGAGGTTAAACAGTGTTTCCCCCATAGCCATGGCTGTGGTATTCCATTACTGCCTGGCTTCCAGCAAGACTTCAGGCCAATGACCACACAGTCCCAAGCCTGCTTATCTAGCCATAATTTGTCAGCTTTTCTGTGAGGATTTAATGGAAAACTGGCAAACACCTTGCTTATGTTGAGGTGAACAACATCCAGACCTCCCTCCTTGCACATTGAGTTAGTTGCCTCATTGTGGATGGCTATCAGGTTGGTTAAGCATAATTTCTGCTTCATAAATCTGTGTTCTCTGCTCATGATCAACTCCCCATCCTTAATGTGTCTGGAAATCATATCTAGCCTTAGTTGCTCCACAACTTTCTCAGGGACTGAGATGAGGCTGACCAGTCTCTCATTGGATAGATCACTCTTTTTGCTCTCTTGGAGGAAAGGAGTGACATATTCTAGCTTTCAGTAGTCAAAACTCTCTCCCTTACCACCATAAAAAAAGATACTTAGGAATGACCTTGCAATGCCTTAGGTCAGCTACCTCTCTACACGTGTGGGTGCACCTCAACAAGCTCCAGGGAATTACATGTATGCAGTTTGTTAGAAGTTCCCTTACCTAGTCCCCCTTCTGTAACATACCACTGAGGCATTAGGACACCAGACTTGACAGTTACTGTCACTTTGACATCCCACTTTAATGGTACACTATGAAAAGAAGCATTTCAATTTTGAAGCCTTCAGTCAAAGAGTCTGTTGCTGCCGTGTTATTTTTGCTTGAGGACGAGCACAGGAATGACTGCTTGCTGTTGTTCCCAGCTCATGATGGCATGACAGTACACCAACCTTGTTCCCATATATTCAGGGATATCATCATATCTCTTGGTAAACTGTATTTTTGCTGCAAGCAAAGGTTAATCCTCTTGTTGGTCTTCCTGCTTCATTTTGCCTTCATTACTTTTCAAAGTGATTTTAGAAAGCTTGTTTTTCTTTAAAAGTAAGTTTATTTTTAAATTTCTCTTAATGAGCTTAGAAGACAACAATGCAATATTCCTGTGAGCAATTCCAGACAGGCAGAACAGTGAGAGTTCTTTATGCCTGACAACTTTAGCTAATGGCTCTTAGTGCTAGTATGTGCTGTTTCACAATTGTAGGGACATGCTTCCAAGGTGAAGTGTTTGTAAGTTCTTTGTAAGAACACTTCTATTTTCCTGCTGCAAGCATAAAACAAAAATACAAGATATAGTGCAGGCCTTATGAAAAGGTGCTAGCCATTAGAATGTCTTAGCTTGAGGAGAAAGAGATTAAAACCTTACTTTGTAAGTGTTAAAGTTTCTGCTTTGAGTGAGTTCCTTGGAAGTGTATCTCATAGTGATAATGGGTGTGCTGGATGTAGCACTCCAATGGAGTAAAAACCCTTCAGATTCTGACTGTGGTCCTAAAATTGGAGCTTGCTTGAACATCTGCATGGTGCGAATGGCAGCTGAGCACCAAATGATATGTCTTGTATGTGCAGAGCAAGGCTCTGAAACGCAGCTCATTCAGAAGGGAACTGGAGTAGTCCCAAACAAAATTGTTGTCATCTTTTTCTTTTTGAGTTAAGAGGAAGGAAGCCTTTAAGCATCCATTGCTACAGCAATGATCTGAATTCAAATCCCAGCTTTGATCAAACATTTGTTGGGATTGACAGATTCTTGAAGCAGAGGAAGAAATGCTCTTGCTCTGAGTTGCACTCCACACTTAAACGTCCTCCTTTCAGGAAGGAGAACTAACTGAACAATATGCCAAATGTGTGAAATGGAAGGAAATGTTGCACACTAAAAAAAAAAAAAAAAAAAAAAAAAAAAAGATGGAAAGAAAGAGCTAAGAGCCAGAAGAAATGTAAAATTATCCACTCTTGTTTCCTCTTGTAGACCTAATTCCTTGAAAGCTATGTTCATTTAAAGTGACTGAGCTTGATTTACTGAACACTGGTATCTTCGTAACAGCCCCAAAATTTCTGCTGTGCTGCAAAGGATGCATAAGGTACCTCTGTCTCCAACATACAGCTCAAGTTTGCCCATGAACACTTGTGATATAAGGGAAAATTAGGAGGAAGGGTGACTATAGTAGAAATTATCTGTTGCACCAGTGACCTAAAGAGTTACACGTGAGAGACAAAATTCTAAATAAAGCCTTCAGATTTCCAAGATTTCTGCAAGATTGCCAATCTCAAATTTGGAAAAAGAGGCAGGTGGACAACAAATTTATCACTAAGTTATACTTGTTTAAAATCACCATTAAAAAGCCCCATTAAATCATACTGACAGTGTGATAAGTCAGTGTAAGATAGTAGGTCCTGCAAACAGGATATTAAGAATTCATTTTTGTAAGCCTAACGGCCGAGAACACTATACCCAAGATCTAGTTGAGATGACCCATTTCCTGGTCCTTGGAAACTATAGTCAGATCTTCAAAGATCACATTCATTTAAGAGGCTTATGAAATTAATCTTTGTTTCTCCAGACTTCAGAAATATTAAATGGGCCTTGTTCATGCCCTTTTACTTTAAGCAGTAATAGTATTATTGCTGTGCTTAATTTGGGGAGATTTAATATCAGTATCTTAAAGATATTTGGATATGCAATTGTTACCATTAAATACACAGACTCATTTGTCCTTCAAAATATATTGTAAAAAATTACAATTAAAGTAGCAGAACAGAGAAACTTTTTTTTTTCCTTCTCCTGACAACAGGCGGGCCATTCTAAAACATACATGAAGCATTTTCCAGAGAAATACAAGTGACTCACAAAGTAGAAGTTTTCAGAGCATAGATGCTAGACAAATGGCCTAATGTCCTTCACAATGACTTACTGATACAGAAGCTCTGTATAGTTTTAATAAATTTAATTGCATTCAGTAAATTGCCTTTTATTTCAGCATCAAGGAAGAGAGGAAAGAAACAGCTCTCTTTGGCTAAGGCTGTTCTGTAGACTATTCAGTACTCAGCCATTTTCCAGGCTATGTTCTCCAAGAGAAACTTTTTAGAAAAGAAAACAAAAATTGTGAGCAAAAGAAATGGATCATAGTTTTGTTTGCAACCCTGAATTGCCTTCTAAGTATGCATATATGGGAGAAGCACTAGAAAAAGCATAAAGGGACTGCACCTCCTTAGAATGAGGTGCAGCAAAAAAAACAGTTACCTTTTCTACATCACCTTGAAGTTTCTCAGAACCACCCACTTCAATAGCACCATTCCTCCATACTGTCCTATCCATGATTGTATGATGTGTACCTCAGAAACCTTTACCTCCCTCCATTTACCATGGCCACTGAAGCGGTAGGAGTAGTGCTCATCCTGAGTGCTTACACCAGCAGCTGCGCGTCCTCTCCCTGGCCTCCTGGCTGCTACCTCTCACTTCCAGGTGGTCCCAGATAGATGGCTTAGGGGCTACAGCTAGCCTCAGTGGCGTAGGCTTTGTTGCAGAGGAGAGCAGGATCTGTTTGAGGGAAGAACCCCATCATTTGTGAACCTTTGTTTCACATTAGTTGACTGTGATGAGTAATAATTCCTTAAGTTCCTTTACTGCCTCCTACTAACACATATTAACATCATGTCAAGGCCAAAGTAATGGCTTGGTTCCAAAAAATATAATACAGCCAGACACTGCAAGAGGATATGTGATTTCTGCTAACGCATCTACCTGACTAAAGAAATGCAGTGGCATTGTTTCTTTTTCCTTTTCACATATTTCCATGCAGTATAGCATGTATGAATGGGTTGTCCTTGAGACAAGTATGCTGCTTATCTAAGGAGGAAAGCCTGGTGTCAGGAGTTCAGGGCACCTGACATATTATAAAATTAGCCTTCAGCAAAGAAAGTCATGAAAAGCCATGTTTAATGCTAGTGTTATATTTTCACATTGGAAGACAATTTGTTTCACTGCTGCAACTAATCTGAATTCATGCATGCCATTGTGTTGGGGGTTAAGATGTGAATATGTTTGATTCAGCGGTTAACAACCAACAAAACTGGTGTTTCTGAGGGGAAATATTTTGAAACTTTTGGAGTCTTTCCAAGTACCTTTAGAAAAGAAGAGAGTGTGGCCTATGGAGCCAAATACAGCCCCATACCTACCTGAGGATGTGGCAAGGATGCTCATTGGACAGCCTGGTAATCAACAGCCCCACGTGCAATAAAAGTTAGAGTAACTTCAGTACCATATTTTATTCCTTGTGCCATCCTTACTTTTAGCCCAGTTTCTTTTACTGGCAATCTGGTTTTGTGAAAGGCTATTTGGAATTCTTCAGGTCATTACTTGTGAATGCAAGCAGAGACTCAGTATCCCCATTAGCTAAGGACTAGTTTGGTGGTGGGGACAGACAATTCTACTGCACTTCTGTGTCACTCACTAATCAGAGGGTGATCAGATCATAGAGTTTTTAGTTCACAGGACACAAAATTGATATGACCTAACTTAAAATATACTTAGGTTCTAGTCTCATGAAGTATAAGGATGAAAATATGAAAGGTAGACCTAGCAGACACTTAATGTTCAGGGACAGTAAGTCAGAATATTGAAATCCTTTAAACTCTGTTAAAGTTTATCATGTGATTAATTTTGACTTCAGTGGGAGCAGTATTTAAACTGTGGCACTTAGAAACTTTCCAAATAGACCTAAGTGGAGTAGTTTATTTTTTTCTGAATTATAGATGTTATTCTTTATTTCTTAGAAAATGAAATTTTGTAATGAAACAGAAATCAAACACACAATCCTGCTGATGCTGGTACCCTAAACAAATTCTGACTTGGGTTAGTATGTATCTCCTCTCTTCTGGCTTCAGCAACTGTGGTGTTTCTTCACAAGACTAGACGACCAGACGACCACTGATGGCAAAAAGAAAGAGCCTGCTCTTTGTCCGGGAGGGAAAATATTGCTTTATTCTCCAGTCCTGCCCTACTTGGCTGGAGATCTTCCCAATAGCTTGCCGGGGCCAGAGAGCCCTCGGCCCTGCCCGTACGGGGCCTTTTTCCCCAGGGGGCAGGGCCAGAGGCAGGGACAAGACACCATCCAATCAGGGATAAAGTGTGCGGGGAACAGAGTTGGGTTACAGCTGAGCAAGGACAAACCACGTGATTGCAAATCAGATAAAACACAGTATTAATGCATTACAACATTTCCCCTTTTCCTATTAAATTAAGAAAGAGGAAGGCTCAGTTCGTGGGAGATGCTCAGAGTTCAGACCTTGAGTACCTTTAAAGTTGCAGAAGAAAAATGGCCTTTAGTGTAAACAAACTGTTTAAAAAAAACACTGTTAAGGAATAATGATAATTAGACGGAGAAGGTTCGGTGCTTTCTCCTCCTCCAGGCAGCACTGGCCACTTGTGGGGCCTCTGCAGGTGGCTTTGTGGTTTTTGGGATGAAAGGTTTCACCCACTTGGCTGGCACCCACTTGGGACCTGAGGGAGTGGACACACAGGCGTACCCACGACCCCAGGTGATCAGATCATGAGGACCCTCTGTTTCCCTGGTTGCTGGATCCTTTACCATTACCGGTGGCTTTGCTTTCAGCTGCAGTTGGGAGTTCTCTCTGAAATGGCGCACAATTGGTGGGTTAAGATTTTCAACTGCAATTTTAAAAGTTCAGAGTGAACAAGGCTTTGGACAACTGGATTTGGGGTGTTTCTAATTTTAGAGACTGATGTTGTTGGCTGAGGACCCTTTTGAGATTTTGGTGGGTTCTTTCCACGATGGCCTGACCTGTCGGGGAGTAGGGGATGCCTGTTTTGTGCTCTAATCCCCATTGCTGCAGGAAGCTTCTGAACTCCTTCGATGTGTATGTGGGTCCATTACCAGTTTTCATTGATTTGGGGATGCCCAGGAAAGAGGAAGCCTGTATTAGATGTTTCATGGCATCACTAGACTTCTCCCCTGTGTGGGCAGAGGCATAGACAGCTCCAGAAAATGTGTCTACAGATACATGGACATACCTTTGCCTACCAAAGGACATGATGTGTGTCACGTCCACCTGCCATACCTCACAGCTGTTCCATCCCCTGGGGTTTGCTCTTGCACTCAGGGCTGGGAGTGCGTGTTGCTGGCACGAGGGACACAATTGCCCGAGCCTGCTCCCGAGTTAGGTGGAACTGGCGGACTGGGCCTGGTGCATTCTGGTGAAAAAGCTGATGGCTGATTTTGGCTTGTCCAAAGATGTCTGGGAGTGGGGCCATCTCCACAGGCACAGCAAGAGCATCAGCCCTTCTGTTGCCCTCGGCTATGAATCCTGGTAAATCGGTGAGTGATCTGATGTGCATCACATAAAATTGTTGCTCTCGGTGGGAGATCAGATTTACTAGTTTTGAGAGCAAGTTGAAAAGTGCAGAATTGGAGACCTCACTCAGTACAGCTTGTTCAGCTCCAGATACTACACCTGCTACATAGGCCGAATCTGTGACCAAATTGAATGGTTCAGGAAGCTTTTCAAAAGCTCTAACAACTGCAGCCAACTCAGCTACCTGAGGCGATTCTTCCACCTCAACAATATCTTTCTCCCACTGCTGAGTTTGAGGATCTTTCCTTGTTATTACTGATTTATGAGATGTTTCAGATGCATCTGTAAAAACGGTTAAAGCCTTTAAAGGCCTTCTGCTCAGAACACTTTTTAATGATAATTTGAACTGAATTTGTTCTCTAAATAATTTGTGAGGAGGCAGATGAATTGAAATTTGACCTGTGTAGCTATCCAGAGCAAACTGCAAAGCTTCATCTTCATGAATCAGGTGCTCTAACATTGCTTTTGTGATTTGGCCCAAGTTTATCTCAATAGGGATGTGAATACTCTCAAAACCACATCCTACCAACTCCCTGATCCGGGTCCTGGCTTTCCGGATCAATTCTGCTACCAGTTCCTGTGGCCTGGTCATTCTTTTGGACCGGTGGTGACTGAGGAAAACCCACTCTATGATTAAGAGGGGATCCCTACAGTCTTTGTCCTTTTTTGATTTTTCCACTCTTTCCCACTGAAAAATCATCCCGTGTAAGTGTGGCACTTTGCCTAAAATGATGAATTTGAATGGCAAGTCTAATTTGCACCTGTTGGCCTGTCTGGTGGCCATACAGTCCTGTACCTTTTCTAGGGCTGCTTGTGCCTCTTGGGTGAGGGTCCTCGGAGAACTTAGCTCCTCTCCCCCTTTTAAAAGATTAAAGAGGGGGTCTAGGTCTTCAGTGGTCAGACCTAGCCAAGGTCTTACCCAATTTAAGGACCCACACAACTGCTGGACATCTGCTAAGGTCTTGATGTTATTTTTGACTACTAATTTTTGCAGCACAATGGTCTGCTTACCAATCTCCAGACCCAGGTACTTCCAAGGTGGCATCCTTTGAATCTTTTCCTCCTGAAGCTCGAACCCTGCAGCAACCAAAGAATCGATTGTCAGGTCAAGCCCGTGGGACAGTAAGTCATCATTGGGGGCACACACGAGCACATCATCCATGTAGTGCAGGATGATGGCTTCTCCTACAGCTGCACGCACTGGGGACAGCAGGGAAGAGAGGTACCACTGACAAATGGATGGCGAGTTTTTCATCCCTTGGCGAAGAAATTTCCAGTGGTATCTTTTCCTCGGGGCTTCTTGGTTGAGGGTAGGGACCGAGAAGGCGAAACGTGGGGCATTGTCAGGGTGCAGAGGGATCTGGAAAAAACAATCCTTGATATCAATAATTGCCAAATTCCAGTTCTGGGGGAGCATCTCTGGGGATGGCATCCCTGGTTGGAGAGAACCCATGTCCTCAATGACGTTATTAATTTGACGGAGATCGTGAAGGAGCTGCCACTTGCCTTTGTTTGCCTTTTTTATAACAAAGACTGGGGAATTCCACAGAGATGTGGTTTCCACAGTGTGGCCTTTAGCTAGCTGTTCATCCACTAGCTCCTGAAGTGCCTTCAGTTTTTCTCTACTGAGCGGCCACTGCTCTACCCAGACTGGTGAATCAGTTTTCCAGTTGAGTTTCTGGGTAGGGCACTCTTCAGTGGCCACAGCCCGAAAAACCAGGGGGACATCTGGAATGCCAATCGTGACCCCCCCCACTGGGCCATCAGGTCTCTCCCCCACAAGGGCTCTGAATAATCTAAAACAAATGGACGCAGTGTAGCCAATTGTCCATTTGGCCCCTTAATTTGCACAACACTTTTTGATTGTTTTGCCCATTTCATTCCCCCTATACCTTCTACGTGCCCGGCTACATTTTGCAGTTCCCAATGTGAGGGCCACATCCTTTCTGGTACAATCGTTGTATCCATGCCTGTGTCCAAAACTCCTTTGAGGTTTATTGCCTCCCCACTGTGACAGACCTCACACCCTATTATGAGTTTGTCCCTCCCAATAACTCATGTGGGGCAAACCTCAAGGTGTTTGTTCCTTGTGCTGTTTTCAGGGAACGGGTCAGGTGCTGGAATTGCCTGAGCTATTATCTGCCCCTTAGGCAGAAACAAAGGTGGATGGACACAGCACAGCCAGAGAACTACTTGTTTAGGGTTTGATGAGATGAGACCTGGAAGGATCTCGATCTCTCTCAGTGTGTACTTGGTGTCCCCAAGGATGACATACTTACTGCCAACATGTTGCCAGGAGCCTAGCACTTGTAGATCCCATGAACCTAAATGCCAGTCTGTGTCACTTAGGTGCAAGGATTCTGTCAGTTGTAACCTAAAAGGCTTTTGGAGACATTCTGTGGTTTGATAGGGTCTGCTCATGATCTGAAAGGGTCATATCTGCTGACTTCTGCTGAAAGGTAGAACTGGTTATAGCAGGATTATTTAATTTAACATTTGCATTTTCTAGTTTTTTCTCCCCCCTCCTTGGATTTGCCCCATTTATGTCGGCACGCTGGGCAAGTAAACACTGACATTTTAGTTTTTTGGAAAATTCCCATTGAACTCTTGAGACCTCCCACACCCATTGTCCTGAAAGTCCAGAAATTGCTTCTTTAAAGGGCATTGAGATGTCCAATGTCCAGCCTGATCACACCGGAGACATGTCGCTCTTCTCTTGGGTGGTGGCTGTGGCACAGGCACAGGGGGCATGGCGTCTGCTGTGGCATCTCTTTGCGGTGGTCTGAATGCATCTCTGGAACTGTGATTAAGATGTGCTGTCATGAAAGGGACCTTCTGGGTACAAACATGCAGCATGTCATCTAAGGTTGGAGCCGGGTCCATGGGCAGGCTGAGGATGGCTGCCTTGCACTGTTCGTTTGCATTGGTCAGTGCCATCTCCTCCAGAACCTGTTCCTGGGCTCCCTCATTCTTAACCTGTAACTCGATAGCTCAGGTTAATTGCTCAACAAACGTTACTAAAGGTTCTGATGGAAGCTGCTTTATTTTACTGTAAGGTTGGAAGGACCCATCGGGCTGGATTGAAAAGAATGTTTTGAAAGCAGTCTTTTTAAAGTGTTCTAAAACAGCTAAAGGAGTTTCTTGAGCTTGCTTGAGGGCTGCAGCCCATTCACCATCACCACATAGATGTTCTAATTGAATTGGCAAATAATTATTATCAACAGCCATTTCAGAATTTTGCCAAAGCTCCGGGGGTAAATCTCTTAATCTTTTTTTCCATGTGGAGTCCCAGAGCCTAAACTGTGTGGATGAAAGGAGGGCAGAAAAAAGCTGCTGGAGGTCAAAGGGAACAATAGGATTCCCTGCTAAATTTGCTTTTAAAAGGCTGTGAAAGTATTCACTTTCCTGTCCAAATTTGGCCTGAGCTTTGCACAAATCCTGAATCGCTTGTTGGGGGAAGGGGTCCCAATTACTGGGTGGACAGCACCCCCTCTTTTTGACCATCGATATGTGACAGGGGTGGCAGAGAAGCCGGGAAAATTTCCTGCTTCCGGGTTCCCGGCTCCCCCCAACTCCCTTTCCCCGGGGCGTGGGAACTAGGACTGTGGGTGGGGAAACCGTGGGAACCAGGGGCAAGGAGGGGCTGGAGGCTTGAGTCACACGGGGAGGAGTCGGAGGGCGGAGGTTTGAGGGTAGGGGGCAGAGTCAGAGGAGAGGGTGGTGCCAGGGGCGGCACCAAAGGGAGGGAGGGGTCTGTGGAGAAGAAGAGATTGCGAAAGGGATTGATGGAAGGAGGGACAGACAGAGAGGCTCCTCGTGACTTGAGAGCACATGGCTTTGGACATTTTGGGAAACACAGGAGTCCCCTCCATCTTGTGACCCCCCCTTCCAAACTAAGACTAGTTTGGGATTCACTAAGATGGAGGTTTTGTGTACTCGGACTGCCTGCAAAAGTAAACCTTACCCAGGTTTTACAAACTGGGGAAGAAGGGAGATTTGGGGAAAGTTATGGGGTTTCTCGAGGAATATTTGATTTTGGGGAAGGTATTTTGGGGTCAGGATAGGGACAAACTGAGGAAACTGGGGAAAGTCCACAAGGAACCGGCTTTTTTTTCTTTTCATTTTGTTTTTGCATTGCAAATAAAATCTGCAAGCTCCAAAGAGCAAAATTTGCTTTTTTTTTTTTTTATCATTAGGGTAGCTTGATTGAGACAATTTTTTTACAACAACTTCCCAAAATTCTGGGGAGCTTATTTACTCAGATGACACATCTGGAAATTGAGCAAATAACCACTGAGGGAAAAATTTTAATTGTTTCTTGGAAAAATGGGTTTTCCCATCGTCTGAGGCACCTAAAATCTGATAATAGGCTCTTTTTTGAGACACAGATAGCCTAGCACCCATTTTTGGCTCAGATTTTAAGTTTCTATGTCCCCTTTAATTGTGACTGCGAAACCGAAAGGAAAAAAAAACTCGCTGGAGAGAAAAAAAGCCAAAAAGGGGAAGCAGTTTCCTTTTCCACCCACCCCTAGGCTGCCGAAAGAAAGCACTTTGAGGGCTTTTTTACTCTGAAAGCAAAAACCTTCTGCGAAAGGAAAAACTCTTTTCTCTGAGGTTCAATGCTCCTTAGAAAGATTTTCCCTTAAAAACCCGAAAGTGCTACTCACCGAAAATCCAGCGTTCCTTCCCTTTCTTTCCCAATTACTCCTTTTGCCTGAGACTGACCCTTTTTGGTGCAAAAAGAGCTTCCAGTCTCTGATCCCAGGATCAACTTTCCACGAACATGTGGTCACTTTCTCTGGGAGCAGCTGGTCGAGGGCTTCTTCGCAGCATTCTGATGGATTTTTGAGTCCAAAGGAGTAAACTGCAGCCCTGCCTGTGGAATCCTGTGTTTCAGAGACTCCACAGCGAACGCCAAGCTTGACAGGTCTGTCTCTGCGTGGGATTCCTCGGCCATGTGCTCCCCGAGTGGTTCTTCCAGCTGTTTGGGAACCTTTTGTGGCTTTGAGCTGCACGTAAGGCGCCAGTTGTGGTATTGCTTCGCGAGACTAGATGACCAGATGATCGCCGATGGCAAAAAGAAAGAGCCTGCTCTTTGTCCAGGAGGGAAAATATTGTTTTATTTTCCAGTCCTGCCCTGCTTGGCTGGAGATCTTCCCAATAGCTTGCCGGGGCCAGAGAGCCCTCGGCCCTGCCCGTACGGGGCCTTTTTCCCCAGGGGGCAGGGCCAGAGGCAGGGACAAACCAAACCACTACCCAATCAGGGATAAAGTGTGCGGGGAACAGAGTTGGGTTACAGCTGAGCAAGGACAAACCATGTGATTGCAAATCAGATAAAACACAATATTTATACATTACAACAAGCAACCTTCTTGTATTTGTGGACTGTTGCATGTTCAGGCTGTCCACTCTGTCCTGGAGATAAATAACTACCTTGTCATCATGGCAGATGAAGTGACCAGTAAGCACAAGTTGGTTCTTCAAAAAAGAAGGAACAGCTCACCTGGCCCATTTTTCATACAGCAAAATCAGTATCAGGAACATTGCTTTGTATATACAGCAAGAATTTTTTTTTCCTCTTTGCAGCAGCAAAGTGAAATTTAAGTGAAAACTTTAAACACTCCTCTAAAATTACAATATCAATCTGAAGATCCACAACTTTGACTGCATTTGCTTAACTCCCCTCACCTTTCTCCCTGCTTCCCATCCCTCAACAAAACAAAAGACATTAAAAAATAATTGATGATTATTTTATAATCAAGGATTATAAACAGGTTTAATGAGCAGCAAAACAGAGTTATCTACTAGAGAGGATATATGATAATATTTAATATCTGCTAATGCAGTAGGTATTCTGATATTGGAGGGATCTCTACTTGCAGGTTTATAAAAGCTGAGGTGCAGTTGGGAAGGGATAATCACTGATGCTTCAAATCTAAGAGTAGAGAAAGAATAGATATTTTCCAAGATCTAAAATGGACAAAGTATATGTGGGGGTTTTTTGTTTGTTTGTTTGTTTTGTTTTGTTTTTATTTACTCTGGAACCAAACCACATAAATATCTTATATTCTGTCTCCTTTAAGCATCAAAAAGGAATTTTAGTAGTGTTTGTACCTCATATTATATTTTGCACTCAAAGAGTATTTTCAGTATAAATTTGTACTTGGTTTGGCTTTCAGTTATATGGAGGGACAGGAGGGACACATATAAGGAACTCTGGGCTGCTGCCTCCCCATTTGCTGTGGTTGTAACCCTTCTCTCCACATGGCAATAGATCTTAGGTGTGAGGGACTTCCTCTGTGAAATCCACACTGCAAGCAAAGGCTAAAAGGAAATTAATCAAAGTAAGATAAACCCATACCTCATTTCCAAAATTATGCTGAACATTCCTTTTTCTGTACTTCCATAAAAGTGATTCTGGCTGTTGGTATCTTGGCAGGACTATAGAACTTCCAAATTTTATATTGCCACAGATCATATTTAGTCAAGTGGTAAATAAGATTGTTCTTTATTTTCAGTTCTGTTTATATATTTGAGTGCTGCCTTTCCTTTAATTTAATTTTTTCTGCTTTTTCTTTGTATTTTTTCTTTGTGTTTTGTTTTGGCTTCCTAGTTTCAAGACCTCCCTGAGTGATGCAGGCATTTTAATCCCACTGAAGTCATAATAACTCTGTGTGAGATTAATTATTGCAGCAAGTTTTCAGTCTGTTTCTAATTGTCAAATGTAAAGAAAAATTGTTTCCAATAAAACACATGACTAAGGGAGTAGTTTGCTGGATTGTGGATGGCTTTGGTCTACACTGGATTCAGCTGGTTGCTCTCTTACTGTTTACTTCACATTTTCATTATCGTGTGCAGAAATGCATTGCAGCCAGCAGCTTACATGTGGATTAAATAAATAAGGGAAAACACTGAGAATAAAATAAACTAAAATAAATAAATATAAACTAAAATAAACTAAATAAATAAGGGAAAAGCATACTGAGAAGTTAGCAGACCTGAACTTCAAGAAGGAGATAATAACACTTTCCACCTACTGTACCTAGGTGGAGGATGTTTTACTTGCACTCTCCAGCTTATTGGAGGATGCGATCATTGTTCCTATTCTGCTGACTGTGAACAGCAGCAGTCCCCTGCTTCTCCAGCAGCTCCAGATATTTGTTTTGCTATATCGCTGGATGGACAGGATTTGTACTGCCCTGCAGTCCTGCTGATACAAAAATGCCTTTAAGATCCTGCCTTTCCCATCCTAATCTACAAAGGAAACAGGAAAAAGGAACTTAAACTCCCTGTACTCAGACGGCAATGAGACTGTTCCAGCCTGCGCCAGTGCTCTGATTTCTTGCCTGTGACTTGTAAACAGCATACCATGCAGGACAAGAGTAACTGCTAAAGGTCTACCCAGGGAAAGGATACTGCATGAGCAACTGTAAGAACTGGATGGATATACTTTGGAAAGCATGGACCCTCTAGCACATCTAGTTCTCTATGGATTCAGCCTGTTGATTTCAGGTAAACTTTGGCTTTAATAGCTGTAATGGACCTGTCATGGTTTTCTTTGTTTTTAACAGGGAATGCACCTACCCTTTGACTGTCTACCCTTCACTCCAGGGTTTACCTTTACTGATTTAAGTACTAATGTTTGTTTCAGTGAGTCCACTTCTCTGTGCAGAGCTCTTACAGCGAGTGAGGGCAGGACTGGGGCCAGGCAACTGGGGTTGGTTTAACTACATGTAGGATCCATTGCTGAGGCTTTTTAGTGTTGAAGTTGTTTGTTGACACTGTTGCAGCAGGGTTTTTTTCTTCTGTCTAACGGTACTGATTTTTTCAAACAGCTAACTTTGAAACCATTAGTGTCTTTCCCTAAGACATCTGTTCTAAATACAGATTAAATGTCGATTCCTTCTGTGACTGACTTTATGAACTAGCTGTACACTCGATGTGTGTAGCTATTCCAGTATCTGATTTTAGACAAGATTCCACGAGTGGAATTTAGATGAAAGTCAGTGAACAAAAAAAGGGAAAAAATACAAGATCAAGTAAAAACATTTCAAATATGGTTATATAGTATTAGCAGCAAATCTCATTAGTTCAGCAAATCCGAACTTATCATAAGAGAGTTCAGTAGAAAGGTATACAGAAATATTATACTAATTCAAATTTAGTTTACAGTAATTTCAGCATGAGACACATTGCTGAACCTATCACATGCAGAGCCCTTAGGAAGATTGTTCTCCTGCCATCAGATTCAAAGCTGCTCCACATTTGAGTATCACTTCTACAATCCTCATTTTGATTTTCTAGTCAGTTTCTTCTGTAAAAATCTGTAAAAGAAAAATACAAGTCACATGATAACCTTAGGTTCTTAACTCACCTTTGACCATTGTATTGAGATATATGTAGGTTGTTCCAGTCCACCTCACAGAAAAAAATGTAATATGCTGTAGAACTGCAAATTGTCCTGCAATGAAAACCAGAAAGTAGCAATAAAAGGCAGAAGTCCTAATTTCCATGTAACTTTCTTCACAATTGCTTTGCACAAATCATCCTGATTAGCAGCATGCTAACAGCTGTTAACAATAAAATTATGAGCTTGAGATGTTACTTTTGGCATCTATAAAAGGCTAGAGGTTAATGCAGACAGAAAAAAAAAAAAAAAAGAAAAAGTTTGTTGAAATCGTGTTTGGAAATATTCTTATCTAGCAATTGCTGTAATAGGCTGCATATTGTTATTACCAGTTCCTCTTCTGTGGCTTCAATTTCTTGATTGTTTAGATGCACATGCTATTTAGTCCTCAGATCACTTCCAGCTTTACACTTTTTGGAAATATCTGGTACTGTAAGCATTATGGATGGAGAAGAAAAGAAAGTCCAGTTATTCCAACTTTTTTCCTTGTCCCTCCTGTTTCTCTTCATGGTGTCACATACCTATTTGACCCAGACAGCAACAATGTTCATTAAGTCACAAGTACAGGAGAAACAAGTCATTTGCAGAGATTAGCTATAAGAATGTGGAGAGCACAGACAGTCCAGCACCGATGAGCTGCCAGTCACTGCATTTTCCACAGGGGCTGAAAAGCTAGGTGTGTGCTGTAGTCACACCCATCTCAATAGATCTGTCAGCTTTCCCGCTTTTGTTTGAGAATGATATCATGTTTCCTGGGGCAAGCAGTGGAAGACAATGCGAGCCTGCTTTCCTCTAGATACTGCAGGCGGAGTTCAGGAAAGCAGGAATGACATTCCCTGAGCAGGGGAAGGTCTACACTCAGCACAGACACTGAACTGGCTTAACCTTGTCCCTGATGATTGTGGGCTTCTCTGGGTGTGTTGCTGGGTAGGCACAAAATCCACTCCACCCTTTTCCAAGGTGAAATCCACTGACTTGGCTCCCATTAGGAGAAATGGTCTTTGATTTGATGTCTTTTTAATAACAGTACTCCATTAGCAGCTATGGCTGATCCAGTTTGGAAGGTGGCACTCAAAGTATACACAAATGCTCACTTTTGTGCTCTGTGCATTCCACAGAAAATGTTCAATTAAACTGATAAGGAGTTGAATTTAATCCTGCTGGGATTCTTCAGACTAGACTGAGTATCACCTGATGTTTTTTCTTTTGGTTGTTTATGTCCCTTACATTTTAGACTAGCAAAATTATGCTGACATCTATCCTGAAGTATGGATTCAAATGTCAAGCCTGTGGCTAGGTTCAGTCTGTTGAGTTCTGACCAAAGAGCTGCACATTTAGTTATTCCTCTAAAGGCAAGTCACAACTTACATTTTGCCTCAGAAATGCCTTTGGCATTCTCAGGTATCCTGAGATGATCTAGAAACATGCTTGCAGTTTCTCACAGTGAGCTAACTCTCAGAAATGTTCAAGTGTGAGCCTTATTTTTGCAAGATGGTCACCATCAGTAAAGGATTGGTGAAAACCAGCAACAATGACAATTAGCTTCAAGAGCACTTCTTCAACTATTTCTATTTTCAAAAAATCAGAAACAAATATATCAAATGTCAAATGTCACCATTCTCCAAGACAGAATTTTCTGTGCTACAGTTTTGCACTGCAAATAATCTTAGAAATATGGGATTTTTTTCTGATTTAGCTATTGGACCCATATATGGTAAAAGACTCAAAAGATTATAATAGCCTTTTTAGAAAAAAGGTAACAGTGGAGCAAACCAGTGCAGTAACATTCAATAGCTCTCTGTCATCTATGTTGATGGCTGCATTTTCTTTGGGATCACTAGGTTTATGAAAAAAATCTAAATTATCATTATTATATGGCTCATTTTCATATTTGGAACGTTGAACAGCTTTTAACATGCAATACCAGACACACAGACTCCTTTATAATGCTGTAGGCTTTTCAAAATGGCAAGTCAAAAATTTTAGTTGGATTGGAAAGTTCTCACAATTCTGTTTCAAGACTTTTATTTCTCTTTTGAAGCTTAACTCTACCAAAAGAAAACCTGTATTAACCAGTGGTTAATCCATGCCTGTGACAGCAAATAGGGATGTCATTCTTCCCATAATTAAAGGGACTAGGCCTCTGTGAACATCTTCAAATAGTCCATTGTCAAATCAAAGTGTCACCTGAACTTCAGCGTGTCGTATGAGTGCTGGAGTTTTGAACTTTTCACAAAGAAATGAAGGAAAACCTCTTCTGACCTTTTAATCTCAGGTATTTCATAACTATAACTGTGAGGTTTTATTATCAGGCATTTGTCACATGACCAGACATTGCACTGATGCACAACCTTTCTGACACATAAACTATCAAACTGTTAATGTGACTTAGAGGAATTTTAAAGAAATTCACCTTTTATTCCTGAAGTGTATTTGATTTGTGAGACCCTGAAATTGCATCTGCCTGCCATACTGTGCCTGGTTCATGCCTACTAGATGCAGAGTAGCTCTCAGGAAGCTTGTGCTCCCAAAGGTAATTTCAACAGCTGGGAGTAGTCAGGAGTGAAAAGAGATTACATCAGGACCAAAGGAATCAGCTCTGAAAGGCATAACAATGTGTCCTTTGCCATACAATGCAACAGAAAAGGTAAAATGAAACCACACTACATTTGTAAATGTAGTGTAATGTAACTATGCCGTTGTTTTAGATACAGTTTTCATATATAGATATATGAACACACATGTATTACATAGTTTTCATACTTCGTAATTATTAAGATGGGTAGATTACTTTTTGCTGAATTTTTGTTTAAGGGAAAACTGATATTGGAATATTTTGCACAGATTTTCTGATACCCACAAAATTTTTATCTGGAAGGCTTTACTGTACAGGAGGGAGAATAGAAGTCATAGATACTGACTGTCACTGAGCACCTGTCTCTAAGGCAGGGGAGATGCAGTTGGTCCTTCATGTGCTCACAATGAAAATTACCTGGGCTGGAAACTGGCTCTATATTAGTCACATACGCAAGCATGCTTGGCCTAGACCTATCTCTTAAACAAACAAAAAACCCTGTTCAGCTCTTTTGGAAGACCAAGAAGTCATGGTGGTGTGAAGGCTGTTGGGTAGGCACAGGAGCAATGAAACAAAAATGAATGCACCTGCTATTTGTGTGAAACTGATTTAGTTCCATGAGCAGGTCCCTCTCTAAGATCTTTCTGGGAGTGGAGGGATGAAAATCTTAGAGAATCTGCAGCAAAGAACTGCCCTCCAAAGATAGTCTTTATCCTGTGCTGGTAGATCATATTTAGGATGCTGTTCCACTGTGGTTTCAGTGGAGGCACACAGCAAAGAAAAACCCATGTCTAAAATAGATAATTTTTTATAGAGAGTTTAAAATACCTACTGTTTATATTACAGATTTGATAACGGTTCTCCAACTGTTAAACAAGGGTCATATCTTAAAGAAGTTTAAAAGCTATCAAAATACACTTTGTAATTCATCACTTGGAACTACTGACCCCTTTAGGGTGTAAACATATTAGGCATTTACTAAGTTCTGAAGGATTCTTGAAAGATACATTAACAAATTACATTTCTCTTTTCAGAAATGCAAACTTTTTACTTCGAGGCTGTTTTTTTTTTGTTTTTTTTTTTTTTTTTGCGGGTTTTTTTTGGTGGGTTTTTTTGCACTGTTAGCGTGACTAATGAAGTGGCTTAGTTACTTTCTCCTTTGGAGTATAACAAGCCTTCCTTGACAATGCAGTTCTAATGCACTTCTGATTGTGCTGATGATTTTCCCTTGTGTTATTTCCTGGCTGTTCATCACAGACAAGCTACTGGTCAGGAGCCTTGACATCTTTAGTCACCAAGTATGCTTAGCACCAGAAGCACCTCCCAGCTACTTAAGTCAGAAAAATCAGTAAGCGGCAAAGTGAGGGTGCTCTTCTGTACAGACAAGAGCATATTAGAATGTGTTCTCCCAGCAGTCTGTGCTCACAAACAGCCAACCTTATGCTTATATTATGCATTGACTAATTTCTTACCTGTGTTATTTTACCTACTTCGGCTTGGCACATGCCCACATACAACAAACAGTAAACACTTGCAGTACAAATACGAGCTTCATAATGCGACTGACAAGGGCCAGCCTTGTTATGGACATCTTTATTTTGATGTGCACATACACTCTTGATGATATGATACCCATATTTTGCTGGCTGCATATCCAACCAGATGCACCTGAACTACAAGCTCCTGCTGGAGCTTTCCCACATTCCTCACCCTCTTCAGCATTTTCAGCATTATCTGGCATACTGTCATCTAGTTTTTCAAATAACCATTGCTGCTGATATGTTGTTTTCCACTTTACTCACTTGTGGTCAACCAGGCCTGAGGAGAAATCATGACAAACCATGTTTTGATCTCTTCCTTGTGTTTTGGTTGCTCACAACACACACATGCACACTCAAAAACATATTTAGGCATGGCTTCTCCCCTGGAAATCCCAACCAAGCTGCAGCACTATATGGCTTCTGGCTTTTTCATCTTAAAAGATTGTTTGACCAGGTTGTGAAACAACTGACATGCAAAGAAAACAAGAAGGCTGCGGCATTTCCTTCAGCTGCATTAGAGGTACCCAAAGAGAGATGAGCAGATACTGAGATAGGCAGCCCTCATAGATTTGAAAAACTATTTTTTTTTCCACACATGTGCTCTGGTCTTTCCACTACTGCTTAGTAGCATAGTGATAGCCTGTCAGTTATTTTTCAGCTCTTATTAATTTCACAATACCTTCCCCCCACAAATAGTGCCCTGTTTCTGAGGGCAAGTGGTCTTGGTATTGGAACAGTGACACATCCCACAGCTGCAAAGTAGCATCATGTAAAATACAACAAGAAGATTCTTTACATAAACAACAAAAAAGGTTTTATTGGGAAACCTGGTTGTTAGCTCATTTTTCAGATGTTTTCCAAGAGCATTTCTGTATTTTTTTCATCCCTGCTGTTCTAGTTGTATGGTAGAGAGTCTTATTCTCTTTGGACAATAATAATGTCAGCCTTGTTTTCCTGAGGAGGAATGAGCTGTCAGAAGAGAATCTAACTCACTGGGAGAAATTACCTGAGCTGCTGCTATCTTTGCATGCCAGATAAAATTTCCAGGACACTTAAAGATGACTGAACCCATAAAAATGAATACATGATTTCAAAGCCCGCTGGATTATTTACTTTTTAGAGAATGAACCAGAAATTATAAAAGTGTTTAGAGCCCAGGAAAAAAAACCTCAAAATTTCCAGATTCTGGCTTGGTGTATGTTCTACTCTCCCTATGAAAAATATGCCTAAACAGTTAATGTTTTGGGTTCATTTCTGACTGGCTTTAATATTAAATAAGGAGTACTTTATTTTTTACTTTTTGGAAGAGGAGACATGTTTATTTGCTTTCTCTTATTTATTTCTTCATATTTAATTTGCATTCTTTCCAGCCTGATTATCTTCCACATTGTCTAATTAGTTTATTTTTTAAAAAATCTGTTTTTATTCAGTATTTCCCCAAGAATTAATAAAATGCTATACTTCCTCAGCAAAATTGCTTGTATAGTTGCCATTTGTATTTCTAAATAGATTAATTTATTTCTTTTAATCTGGTACATTGTTTTATAACAAAAAATAAAACTGGAGAAGGTACAGCTGAAGTTATAACGCCAAAACAAAACACAATGAGAAATACTGAGGTTTAGGCTCTTTAGCAAGTTGGGTTTGTTCTAAATCAAAAACTTATTACATCAAGCAGAAGGAGTGCTCACTGTTATATTTTAATAAACTTGCAGGAAGAAGGACTGATAGCTTAAAATTTTGGGGCATATGCTTTCACCAGTCTCTAAATTATTTTTAAATCCTGCGGTGAGCATCATATGGAACTGACTGTTTCACTCTAAGCATAACACCAAAACTAAGCACGAATTCTACTTTTTTCCTGCCAATATAGTATCTATATGTTTTATATTCCTGTTCCCAGACTCTTAATAGCAGGAATAATTTGTGTTCCAAGAAATAACAGTAAAAGAAAAAGAACTATATAAGCATTAAGTATTACATCTATTCTTTGCTTCACCTGGTGAAAAATGGCGTGGAATTTACTGGAATTTTCTGCCCTTTCATCTTCTCTTAAATAGTAGATTAAAACTATTAATCTTTCTGCTTACCTCTTGCAACAGATTTTCACCTTCCTCTATTATACTCCAAATGCCAGGAGGAGGACTTCCTCCTTACAGTCACTTGAAGCAATCAGTAATAAAGCTCTATAAATATGAGGAAATAAATGCATCTTTAGGTGTGTAATGTCTAAACAATTTCCTTGTTTCCGCTACCAATCAGTATTAACAACTAAAGCTTTCCTCAGAACTTCGAATTCTCAATATCCCTTGCAAATATGACCTGTGTCCATATTATATGCACTTTGAAGGACAGTGAGGTGTGGTTATCCTGTGACGGAGATAAAAATTCTGGCTGCTTGCTGTGGAAGAGGAGCATAAGCCATTGTGTTGAACATTTTTTTTCCAAATAACAGACAACTTTGCAAAGGTCTCACACTAAGTAGAAAATGCCTAGAATTTTCCCATGTTTTCCTGGAGACAAGTCAAGGGTTACTAGCGAAAATCTGGAAGTATATGGGCAGGGACTGTCAGAGGAAAGGACAAATCAACACTTTTCTCCTAAGAGTTGCTGTGTGTACTCATCTATGTCATTAAACTCTCTCAGCTCAAGATTGCCACATTTACTCATGAACCCTAGCGTCTAGTACCAGTAATGATCTAGAGCAATGATATTTTAATCTTTGTCAGAGACTTGCTTGCTCTTTGAGTAGAACTGTGTCTGGGACATGTTCCAGGCAATTTCTGAGAACTGTTTCTTTCAGCTGATCCTAACTGAGTTCTGCTGGTGCAGTGCAGCACAGAAAACATGATGACTGTGAGTGTATGGATGGCATTTTGGTAAGGAATAAGAACACGCAGGGACTACAGACACAGCATGAAAAATTTATTCTCTGTTTAGCACAGCTTCTCCTGGTGAATATAATAGAATCATAAAATAATTTTAGTTGAAATGGAGCTTTTTAAGGTAATCTAGTTCCAATCTCACTGCTGTGGATAGGAGCACCTCTGTTTAGACCAGGCTACTCCACCCAGCCTGGCCTTGAACACTTCTAGTCATGAGGCATCCACAACTCTGGGTGGCCTGTTCCAGTGATTCACCTCCCTCATTGTGAAAAATTCCTTCATTATATCTAATCTAAATTGACCCTCTTGTTGTTTCAAGCCCTTATTCTACCACTTCATGCCCTTGACAAAAGTCCCTCCCCAACTTTCTTGTAGCCCCTTTAGGAACTGGAAGGTGCTGTAATAACTCCCTGGAGTCATCTCTTCTCCATGCTAAACAGTCCCAACTCTCACAGCCTTTCCTCATAGGAGAGGTGCTCCAGCACTCCATCATCTGTGTAACCTCTTCTGAACCTGTTTCTATAGGTCCATGTCCTTCCTGTGCTGGGACCTCAGAGGTGGATGAATCCCCTCACTTGCCCTGCTGGCTGCACTGCATTGGATGCAGCACAGGATAACTAATAGCTCTCTAGGCTGCAGAAATCTCTAATTTGAAAATCTGTAATGCAAATCTGTAAATGAAAAGTTGTGAAAGATGCAGCTGAGTACCAGCAAGAGAGAGGACAAGCCTGTAATTTGGAGTCAGCCAAGAGGAGCTGCAAAGTGTTTTCCTCCATTCATTTTGCTGTCTGGGCTATAGTCAGTGTCCTGTTATTTAAACTTCTTTAGAAGATGCCATTTTCACTGTCCTAGAAAGAATCAAAGCATTGCATCACTGTGAGTGATGTACAAATTCTTGGCAATGGTTCTTCCTTGAGTGGTATTTCCCATTTACAGCATTAGCCTTCTGCAGGTGCTTTCTCTTCTCAAAATCTATTTGTGCACACAGCAAATTGCCTTCATGATAAGGTCTGTTCTTCAAGGACCAGGGCAGGACTGAAAAGACGTTTTCGAGGCAGCACAGAGGGTTGTCTCTGCTGCTGAGGTAGGCTGCTTCCTGTCTCTATTCTTTGTGCTTTTCTCAGAGCTAAATTCTATTGTCCTTATTTGAGTTCTTACCTACTCAAAGCCTTCATTAACATCTAAGATATGATTTACCTAAATTTTGCTAGACTAGGTAAGTTCCTTTATAAAAAGAACAGTTAGTTTATTTGAAATTGCATTACCATAAAGAGATGCTGTAGGAATCCCCACCCAGTGGAGTCAAAGAAAACATTACTATCACCTCCAAGGCCTTAAATTGCAAAAATGCCCTTTTAAAAAAATTTTTCGGACTTTGTCTAAAGCATAGCTTCACTTACTGAAAAACTTCCACTATTTTAGTTTCTGCATGCAGCTGTGAAACCTTAGCTGCAAAAATCACGCTTGACATATAATTCTGTACTTACACATAGATGTAAATTCCTTTCACAGGCACAAATACTTTATGTTTCCCTGGGAAGAAACTCTCTCTGTGTTCCACCTGCCTCATTGAGATGTCTGAGCTACCCTGCAATGTTTAATATGACAAAAAGCCACCTATCTATAGAATGAATCAGAACACTATCCATTCACTAGTGGCTAGATTTTGATTCACTCAGAATATTCTCAAGTTTAAAAAGCAATATGTCTATATGCTCTACACATTTATTGCATGATTTTTATTACTACAAGGAACAAAATATGCAGCAAATGCCCCAAATCTGGTAGAATGTTGCTTTGCATATGGATCAAAGGCAGCATGAAAGCTGGTCCTCAAAATTCAGACTTCTACTGCTTTTTCTTAGAGTATTAAAAGTTTGAGATGCAGGGGAGGAAAGAGATATTATTTTCACTTTTCAATCTTTGGTGGAAGTCAGAGGAACAGAGAAATCCTAGGGAAAATGGAACTAGAGCCCTGGATGACCAGCTGTCCTCTGAAGGACACCAGGCCCTTAGGCCTACACCTCTGTGTCCTGTGGATGCCAGGAAGAAATATCGAAATATTTCATTTCTGCTCTCTAACACTGGGCCTGACCTCAATGCAGAAAGTCATGTCAAGTCACAGAATTTGAATCCAGATTTGATTCTGAGTTTCTCAAAAAATTGCAGAAACCAGGATCTTGCAGTTTATGATTTTAAGAATATCTATCTATACCTGGCATGTGATCCTTGCTGATCTAAAATGAAGCTGCTCTCAGTACTGGTGTGATTCTTGAGCTGTATCTGCTTTTGGCTGATGCATTAGATTCATAGTAAAAGCACAAATGTTCCTCATATGAAACTAAGAGCCTTGAGAAAAATGCCCTGTAAAAATGAATGCGTGAGTTGATCTCATTTCTATCATGTACCTCTTTAATTTTGTTCAAAGTATTAATGTTTGTAATGTACAGCAGGATGACCTGACTTTGCTGACCTGCACAATTATGCGTTATTTGCTTTAATGTTCATTGCAACCTTTCCAGAAAGTTTCATTTCTCCATTATGTAACAGCAAGTTATCTGGGCTGGCACAAGAAAGGGTGGTGGCTGAGGAAGACTGGTTGGGTGTGGTGAGTGTCAGTGTGCTGTCAAGATACTTCAGTCCCCAGAGTGGTTGCTTGCATTGAAAGCAGAGGAGGACCTCCTCCCTTGGCCCAGAGCACTGCAGACACACACACAAAGACTGCAGTCAGCACTAAGACCTTTTGACCTTCGTTATCTAGCGCTATACCCCTTCCTTCCCATCAAGAACATTTGGAAGCTGACTGGCACTAAATATTAGGTCTCTCTATGTAAATACAAAATATACTTGTATCCAAATCAGGAAAATAGATGTGATGAATAAGAGAAATCAATTATTCTTCCTGTTTCAGCTGGAAAAATGTTAGTGTTTCCCTTCTCCTTACCCTGAACTTTAAAAATAAAGGGAAATGCCTATTATTTGCCAATTGTTCATTATAGGAGAGCTGAATTTCCCTCCAACTGTGCATATTTGAACAACTAAAACTGTGGCATTCTGCTAGAGGATATTTTTATTAGGCTTGTATCTCTCATTTTCAAAGAAATTTTCACCTCTATGTGTTTCTGGCCGTCCTATTGATCAAAAGAAACAATTTTGAGTGATTTAGATCTGACTTCACCTAACTAGTGGTGCCAACTTGCTCATTGTTTTTGCCTAAGTTGCTTTGTACCATGGGTCTTGCCAGTGTCTATTAGGGCTTCAAATACTTAATGTTACTGATTATGACATCATTACTCCAAATTCATAAAATAGCTGAAAAAAAATCCCCAGAGTTCAAAGTTCTACCATCTCCTGTAACTGAAAGTCATAAATGCTTTACATCAGTTCTATGTACTAAATCCATCTAAAGGAGATTGAGGAAACACTATTAAACTGACAACCTTATCATCTACCAATTCTGCTACCAGAAAAGCACCATACTTGAGGCATTTATGTGCATGTCTAACTATGCACGGATCTATCTGCTTTGGTAACCTATGGTTTTCCTTGAGCTTCTACAACAGCTCGTGAAAGAAATTCAACACGTTTGCAAGACTTACTGCCTTTTCTGAGAAGAGGAAATTCCATCTGTTTGTGTCATATAAAATAAATCCTCAAGTCATTGTAGCAAAATACATAATCTGTGTTCATCTGATTTTGCACAAAAGCTGTGCACGATACCAACCACTTAGCTGGTAATTTGATTGGCACAGTCAAATTCTGCAGTAAATTTTTTTCATTTGATGCTTTTTGTTTTTAGGTAAAGTAGAAGCAGCGCTGGACCTCATACTGATCAATTCCTTCCCTCTGGTGGGCAACTCTGAGACATCACTTATATGTGTCACTTCCAAATGGCGTTCCCGTGAGTCTATCACCATAGGCCGGGACCAGGACGATGTAGCAAACCAGCACCGAGAACCGCTGGAAGTTAATGAAGACTCCAAGAGAGCAGCAGCCAAAACAGTCGTGTGGAAGAGGGAACAGGCCAGTGAAACTATTGGAGCATATTACTGTGAAGGGAAACTCAAGGATGAGGTGAAAAGGATACATACCATGAAGATGCCACTGGGAGGTACAGTACAGTGGTCAGCTCTGAATTTGGCATGGTACTGCTTGCAGACTGGCAGCTACCCCTGGTTGATACGAGTGGGCACAAACACGGCCCGAGATGAGACAAGGCAGTCCTGAGTCAATAAAAATAGACTTGTTCAAGGCCTTTATGGGTTTTTTTTATCCCTACAGTGCAGAGAAACTGGTTGGTAATAGTCATTTCCTTGTGGAAGTTAGTCAGACATCTTTAAGTATATTGCCTGCATCTGGCTACTGCCAGGAACACAAAGTCAGTCAGCAATAAGGTGGCCTCACTGACCCCATGGAATAACATACAGCGTAACCTCTGCACCGGGTTTCACTTGATTTCAAACAGGCTTCCATTTTAAATGTTTGACAGGTCTGAGATGTAGATAGCTAAACAACACTCTTCTATCTTTCTTAAGTGGGCAACCTGAGCCTAGAAAATAATTGCCTTGCCTAAGTTTTTGTAAAACTACAGGTGAGCAACACTAGATCTACATAGTCTGTGTCGATGTGCGGGGGAAGGGGGAAAAAAAAAAAATCCTTCTCAGTACTGGCAAGGAAATCCAGAAAAATCCAGATTTTTCCAAAATATGAGAAGGTTATTCACAAAAAACCATTACAGAATTACTATTAATTTGATTTTGGTTTTAGGCTATGCACAGTAGTAAAAGCAAATGTGTAGGGATACAGTAGGAAAAGAAGGTGAGATTTCTAAGGTCCATTAAATTGCATTTCCATATGTTCAAAATTTCCCTTTTTTTCTGGACATCATTAGACTTTTGGGACAATTTCCAAAGCAGAGATCACCATCATCTACAGAAAGGCACAAGAAATTTTTAGTAATTTTCTGCGGCAAATCACATTTTCAAAAATGAAGATGATTTAAAATAGTTTTTACTGTACTGCCAATGTTTTGTGTCATGGCAGCTGGTCTGTAAGGATAGTTGACAATTTTAATCTTTTTTATAAGATTTTAGTAAGAGTAATTTTTGTTGTTGTTATCTCCTGAAATTACATAACAAATTTATAAAAGGAGATATTTTAATTTGTAAGAGCTGCAGCTAGTGCCTATTATTATTTCTTTGACCATGGGTAGGTTGGAAGCAAGCTGAGTAGGACACCTACGTTTTCCTTTGGCTTAGGTTTTCTGTGACCAGAAGTGGTCTTTGAAGGATTGGATTTGTCACCAAGAAAGCTCTGGTGAGGAAGACTGAAAACTCCATTGTTTCAAAGGAGGCTGCAGTGAGGAGGAGATAATAGTCCATGGAATGTCAATGTAACCCTGCCTGTGGCAATCTGCCAGCAAGCTGAGCACATTTCTAGCTGTTCTGTTGTAGAGCACCATGCATGAGTGGAAGAATGTCTTTTGAATCGATCAGTTCTTTCCACTTTGTATCTGTGGGCCTAGGAGCCGTGAATTTTAAGTAATCAAATTTTGAAGACTTCTTATGTGGCAGAAGTAGCATTCATACTAGCAGCTGATAGATTTCTTGGATTAATTTCTGGGTTTGAATCCCTTTCTCAGATTTTTTTTTTTTTTTTTTTTTTTTTGCAAAAGTTTTCACCAACAAAATTCAAACTAGCAAATCCTCAATTGAAAGCATATAATCTAATCAGATAAAATGGGGGTGAGAGAGGTCCATCAGAAATTCTCATAGCTATTAAAGTGCACAGAAAGAGGAAAAAGAGATTAAGGAAAGATTGTAAGGTTTGCCAAAGCATATGTATCTGGAAAACAGACCTTTTTCCTCTTTACTGTTGTTGTCTTCATAATTTTTAAAGGCAGAATATGTTTTTCAACAGCAAAAATTGAGTGTAAATGTGCAGTTCCTATTAGAGACACCAAAGTCAAGGGAAGAAACAGCACTTCTGGAAGCCAAGCCACTGTTTTGCATTTTCCTGGCAATAAGCTTGTGAAATGCTCACTAAGTATTAATCATTCGGGTAGCCCCACTGACTTAGTGGGAACTGCCATCTCCCTGATTATATACTTATTATCAAATATGAACATACTGTGAAGAATTTTGTTGTGTAGCACAGAAAGATAACAGGTTCATTTTCCTGATTTATTTTACCATCTGATATTCTGAAAGTAACAATTCCATTCTCCATCTCTCTGAAGTTCCCCATTCTCCTGAATTCTTTATACTGAAACATTTTAGTTACAGAGGTAACATTCATACATGTAATGAGAGGGAACAGTTTATGCTTTATCTTCTTATGGGGAGTGATCTTTTTTCTGTATAAGTACACATCTCTAAAATAAAACACCACAGAGTATTCTCCTTGTAATCAAATACAATCTATTCAATTTCTCTACACAATGAATGTTTATTTTCATATATGTGATTGAGTTTTCCCCAGAGAAACTCAAGCATAAAGCTGTAAAAAGGACAATAATGGAAATGCTAGCAGTAGAGCATTATGGCACTTGTCCTGCAGCTCAGTTCATTATGACTCTATAAGGAATTGGCACACTTGAGATGTGAAATTATGTAATACGAGTCACAATCAAAAATATGTTGGAACTGAGCCCAACAGGGAGTGTGCATTCCTTTCCATTGCAACAATACCCTGTAGAAAATCTTGTAGTTTAGCCTAACATGCAAAGAAAAGTTGATGGGAATACAAAAGTTTAATATCTTGTTAAAACAATTAGTATTGTCTCACTAAATTTGGTACAAAAAGCACTGCAACTAAACCCCTTAGGATCATTTGTAGCTAACAATTAATTTTTTGCAAAAGCTGTTGATTTTTTTTTTTTTTTCCTTAAATAGATATTGATTTTCACTTTGAGTTTGTTACTAATAAATAACTTCTAACTTGGGAGCTGATAGTACGTTGGAATTGCTTTCAGGTTTTTTGCCTGTTTAGAATCCTCTGTTTCTCTAAAGTGTAAGTGTAGATACCAGTGTTTAGGTAAAATGACAAATGCATGTACTTAATGTGAAGCAGGAAGACTCCTGTTGAAATCAATTGTATATGACTTACAAAGGAATGAAAATATGTGGCAGAGTCTCAAGGTATCACCACTAGAGGAGCAAAGGGAATGGAAATTCCATCCTGCAAAGAATAGTGAATTTTCAATAGTTATCTTGTTTCCAACCATAAGTAAAACATTAAAATGTCAAAATTTTTAAGGAAATAATATCTTAGGAGAGAAGTTGTCCTGGATTGATAAAAATGTCTTCATTCTTGCCCAGATTTTCTTTCTTTAGTTTTACATCATATAATACAAACATTTTGATTTTTAACTTAAAACTCTATTTCGTAATGAAAATATCAAAATGTTCTTTCTTTTATTGCAAGAATATTATCCTTTTTTACTCCCTCAGATTTTGCTAAGTAATGTTGTGGAGATACTGACAGAATATCAGCATCATACAAACTTTGATACAATGTCTGTCTGCTCATTTTTTTACAGATCTGTTATTACATATGAAATATGACAGAAAGTTACTTCATTTTTTTTTTCTCTCCTTTCTGATCCTGTCTCTTTGTATTTCTTTCCCCCCAAATTTTAGCCAGCCACAAGCTCCAGATTTTTTTCTTCAACTGTTGGTATAAACCAAAGGATATTTTATAGACAGTGAAAATTTTGTGAAAATGAACCAAGAAAGGAGGCATGATTCTAGATAAAAGGCAAATTTTTATGAATAAGTTGTCTAACAGGTATAACTTGTATATGTGTTCCTTATAAAATATTTGCTGTGAAATAAATGGAACTTTAATAGAAATGGAACCTCTGAAAATGAAGAGCTGTCTAGGAGCATGAATGGCTCTTCAAGGATTCCTTTCAGCTGAAACTCTTAGGGGTCTTATGTCAGAAAAGTCCCACTCACCTTGCTGGGAAGGCAGGTGGCAGCAGAAGGGAAAACAAAGATGGATGGACTCACATGAAGGAACTTGCACAGGAGGATCCCTTAAGGCTAAAAACTTACAATCTAGAAAGAGCAAAGGGATTGATTTAAATCAATACATCACTTCCCTAAATGCTCCAAAAGAGGAAGTACAGAGGTATCAAATTCTCCATCAGGTAAGGAGCTTAATAATCAGGAAATCAATTTGGCTAATTTTAGAAGAGTTTGGTGGGGGGTTTTTTTTGGGTTGTTTCCCCCTTCCCCCCACCCCCCCAATATATAAATGACGGTATGACATATACCCTCAGAGCAAAAAATGGCCTGAAAACCTGAATTTGTCCTCAAAACAATTCACAACTTTCCCTTCGTATTTTCCAAGTAAATGAAAGGAAGCATCCTTAACTTGTTGTTTGAACTTGTTTCAAAGTAATGTGGTAATTAAAATTACCATTTCACTGATTTCAGAAAGATCTGTTTATTGAGGTTTTTCTGTCCCATCCCAAATTATCTTCTGATGACACTTTTCCACTAGTACTGATAAGGAATAGTCAGAAATGTTGGGAAAATCCTGGTTTCCACTGCTTTCTTTGTTGTTTATATCGAGATCTACAAACAAATGTATACAAGTACCTTTCTGTTTAAGCAGGAAAATTAATTTCAATTTCCCTGCTGGGAAACTGGCTGATCTACAGTAGTCACTCACATAGAATTTTTATTTGCACTAAACCGTATTTTCAGATGAGAATATTTTGGCAAAAGTTTGGTATTTTACCACATCCTGTGAATATTATTCTTTTCCTTTGGTTCTTAGTGCAATCCATCACTGTCTGTATTTCCAGAATCTGGTGAACTAACACAAGCACAGACCTACTCCATCCTACCTCATCTCGTCCCAGCCCTGCATTACAGTCTCCTGAACTATCTCAACAGTTCTGCATTATAAAGCTTAAGTAGAAGAGAACTGAAATTAGCCTTGGTATTTTTTTGCCAGTGACAGCTTGTTCCCTAAAATACAATTTCCAGTACTTTTTTCAGTCTGCTTTAAATATGTCTTAAGGGATAAAGAAACATGGGAAAGTGTTTTACAGCCAATTGGAGTTCCTAGTTAGAAACTGTTTCCAGTTACTCAGCCAAAGCCAATTATTTTTTTCATGCCTCGGGTTCTAGTGGCAGTCTGTTGTTTCAGGGTATAGTCAAGTCCTCTGTCTTCACCAAAACATAGGTTGAAGCTACTGATGGTAAAGAATCACTTTATGCTCTAAAGAAATTGAGGTGTCAAAATCTGAGTGAGGCTCATGCTGTAAACTATTCTCAGCTATCAGAGCAGAGACCAGATAGAGACAGTAACTGCTACTTATCACATACTTCTGTTTTCAGCTTCATTCCACCCAGTGGCATTAACTGTTACAGCAAATAAGGGAGAGCATGTGAACATTTCCTTCATCAGAATGGCATCAAAAGAGGAAGATGCAGTGATCTACAAGAATGGTATTAAATCTTTCTTGTTTTTTCTCTTTCTGCTATCATTGTTTTAGCTGAGTGCCTAGTAAGCCTTTTAAAGTTATTGCTGCTGATGCCCATGCTGTGCAGTTGTAGCTAACATCATTCCTCATACATTTAATGTTTCCTAAATTTCCATATCCAATATGTTGATCTGACCTGCTTCTATTCCACCAAAATGCCCAATCTTCTTTATATCTTTGCTTTGGTTTTCGTTTCAATTTTTGATTTCCTTCTACATCTCTTCATATATTTGCCTGGTTGTTTTTTGTTTGTTTGTTTGTTTGTTTTTCTTTCTGGAACACTGGGAAGGCCCAGTTAGTGACTCTTTAATTGCATTTCTACAGCTTTTCAAGTAATACTTTTCATTCTTCAAAAGGCTTTTTGATGCCATTTACCTTCTATGATGCCCTTCAAGCTAAGAAATTAATCACTAGTACTCTGCTATTAGAAAGAAAAAATTGAAAACAAAATCTATTCTTTATTTCATTCACCTACAAGAATTAGTCAGGTTGTAAATCTTGTAACACCAACTCTTCTGTCTAGCATGGCACCTAAATCACTGTTCAGCTGTGTGTTGCTCCTGCTTGAGGCTTAGAAATATGTGCAGGTTGCTATCTACCTCCTGTAGAAATGTAGAAAAATAGAGGTCACTAAAACTCACAGTGCCTTCATAATCAGAATGTTAAACCACAACAAATTATGATTGTGGGAAGCACATGTAATGTTCGGCTCCATCTTTGACAGTCTACCTTACAGTGAGCCACCAGGAAAAAGGGAGTAAATAGAGCAGGATGAGGTAAGGAAGTGTCAACACACTGCCAAAGAACTCATGCAATGAGTCAGCCTCAACCCCAGTTACTGATCACCTGGACCACTTCAACAGGCTGGAAGGGTTAAACAGAAAAAAGGTGTATTCTAAAGAAGTAATAGGCAAAACAGACTTTCACAAATACCTGTTTCTTTGCATTTCAGAGATTCAGCTATGTCAGGGCACAGCAGGCAAGTTTGCTGTCACTTGTCATTTCAGGGTCCCTAGGAAAAATCCTTACAGAATGTCACACTGGCTGTCTAGACAATGAAATGGTATTCCTAAACAGGGTTTCTTTAAGACACTGGCATAACATCTTGGAAAACAAGCTGTAAGAATTGAGCCTTGCTTAGAAGACCGTAAGCATAAGGCCTTCTTAATGCTTTGCTATCAAGTTTGTGATGCAGCTTGTAATTCAAAAGATACACAGAAAATGGCCCACAGTTTCAAAACAAATCCCTTTCATTGTTTGTTCTTTTATTTGACCCTGTTTTCAAGGAGAACGGTTGTCATGTTCTGTCATGGACTAAAGTGACCCACAGTCTTTCTGCTGTTTTGGTTATGATCCTCAGCAAAGTTTTACATTTCTAGGCTGCCTGAAATTTGACAACAGTCAAATTGATAGTATGTATGGTCACAGTCAGCAGAGATCTGAAACTGTTTACATTCTAAATAATTTAAGAAAAGTCAAAAAAGGTAAAAAAGTTGTTGCATATTCAGTGTGACTGTAAGGAAATACAGAAGATGAGGACAATTTGATTCATGAGAGTACCGTTGGTAATGGTCATTCAGCCATTTGAGCTTTTGAATCAGAACAGGATCAGGCTGTCTGGGTTGTTAATGTGAGCAAGTTGGGATTTACAGCCAGGAGAAGTGAAATCCAGAGGGAGACCTCTACAGCAGCCTTCCAGTACCTGATGGGAGCTGAAGGAAACCTAGAGAGGGACTTTGGACAGCGACAGGACAATGGGGAATGGCTTTAATCTGAAAAAGGGTGTGTTTAGATCAGATACAAAAAAGAAATTCTTGTATGTGAGTGTAGTAAATTGCTGGAAAAAGCTGTCCATAGAAGTGTTAGTTACTCCATCCCTGGAAGTGTTCAAGGCCAGGCTGGATGGGGCCCTGGGTAACCCAATCTAGTGCAAGATGTCCCTGCCCATGGCAGAGGGCTCAAAACTGGATGATCTTTCAGGTTCCCTCTAACCCAAGCTATTTTAGTGAGTCTGATACAGACAGGTAGTAGTCATAAAATCACAGTTGTGCTGTGTGGGTATATTGGTGGATGGCTTTCTTCATACAGTGTAGACGAGCACGTGCACAAATATTTTAGTGAGAGCTAGCTGGACCTGGCATTAACCTACTGTGGCAGCCTTGCTCTAACAGAGTGTAGTGGAAACACTCCTGGGGATCCTGAAGTTCAGTGGATGCAACTTCTCTTTGACAGCAACCAACGTTCAAATGTTATTACTTGGTGACCCAGAGGGATGGAAGAAGACCAAATACTATTGCCTTATGGCAAACACAAATGATGAAGCAAAGCAAACTTTAAATGAAATAAACAAGCTCTTTGAGGAAAAAAACCTAGAAGAGACTGAAATGTGTTAAATCTAGGAAGAAAAGAAAAACCTGGACTGAGTTCTTAGAGAACTTATGCTTTGGTCTGCTAAATAAATCTTTGTGTTAGTCAGACTAAACTGAACCTGGTTGACATTTGCTCTTCAACTCCAGCCACCCTAGAATCCTTTTGGATTATTATCCCTTAGTTCAGAAAAGACCAAGAGCAAAATGAACACTTTTAACCACTAAGCTCTTAGCAAAGCTGAGTGTGAAGTTGTTTGTCCTGTTATCTACTAAATCTCCTTAAGATCTATCTTCCTTTTTACTTGCACCTCTTCAATTATGGAAAATCAATATAACTAGAGTTGTCCAAAAATTCACAATTAATATGTTGATTCTGCTGCTTAGCTTGCCCCAACTGTCCTTTAGTAATGAATGAAAGCTCATTTCTTTATTTAGAGGGTAAATGACGCCTGTCTGTGGTATCTGTGTGCTCCTTCCTCAGGCTCCTTCATCCACTCTGTGCCCAGGCATGAAGTGCCAGGAGAACTGGAAGTCTCCTATCCTCAAGTTCAGCCACAGGATGCAGGGGTTTACTCTGCCAGATATATAGGAGGAAACCTTTTTACTTCTGCTTACACAAGGCTTATTGTAAGACGTAAGTTTCATTAATGTGTGGTGATGGTTAATAGTTAAAAGTCAAAATGAACCTGAAATGAAATATATTGTGCCCAAATAAGAGCCAAAATATTTCTTGACATATGCCGCCGTCAGATTTTGTCAGAAGAAAGTTTTACCCAAGGGTCTTTGGTACAAGCTGATACTGATGTCAACAGCTGAGAGAGAAAAAAACACCCCATCAGAGTTAAGTTCGGGTCATCCTAGCTATTGCCCGGACAGCTAGCTCTTTTGTCAGCATCTCAGCTTTTCAAACACCAAGAATGAATGAAGGAGGTAATTCTTCACTGCATCTCCCTGTTCTCCATCATGGGTTATATCCAAACCTTGTTTATCCTAGGGTTCATCATCTTTAGCATATATTATTATAACTTCACAAACTACCTTAGCTTTAGTTACCTCTTAAGTTTCACTTCCTACTGGATGAAAGAATGAGTTGGGATATTTTCTAATAGGTATTTTACATACTTTGCTGCTTATGCTGAAGTTTCCATCAGATATAAAGAAAATTATATTCTGTTAACTTGGATAGAAATATAAAATTAATGGGAAAAAAATAGCTGTCCGAATATCTCACATTGTAGAGAAAGTATTTATAATGGTAACACACATTTCATTCATGAATATCCACATGATACTTCCAGGAGTTATGAATGAATAAATGTAATGCCCCAAATTTGGATTTTGAAGCTACTGCTATCTTACTAACTACAGTAGTCGAGTTGGCTGGAGTGTGGGGGTCCATATAGATTATAATTTTATGTATGTTACTGTTTGCTCTAAAAAGAATATTATAACTTGAAGGGTTACTGAATAAGAAGACAACAAATATGTCATTATATTTTTCCATAAAAGGATGTGAAGCTGAGAAATGGGGCCCTTCCTGTAGCTTCCACTGCCCTTCCTGCACAAACAATGGCATTTGTCATGAAGATACAGGGGAATGCATCTGTCCTCCAGGTTTTATGGGCAAAACATGTGAGAAAGGTAAGTAAATAATATTTTAGGTGATTGCTTATTAGTTTGTCTCAGTAACAGGAATTGTCATATTGTTGGGGGAAGCATCACATGGAGTACCTGGTTTTACTCTTGAAAGATACAGCATTTACAGCTGGTGCTAGGGACAGAACAGAGTTGGGTGAGATGAACCCTGAATTCTGTTCTGTCTGTCTTGCAGCTGTGATTTAATGTCTCTCTTTCTCTCTTCTCCTAGTAGAGATTATGTTGCAAGGGAAGATGACTGTTTCCAACACTTTTTGATCAATATGCACTTGGACAGTATGCTACATACCTAATATCTTCTAGCCTCCTTTTCTCACAAAAGGTTGGACCAGATGATTTTTTGAGGTTGCTTCCAGTCTGGGCTGTTCTATGATTCCCTTGAAATCAGTATGCTCAGTGCTGCTGACTAACTTAAATGCATGGTAGTCCGGGACATCTTAAGGATACGTTGGCACTAGGAAATATGCTCCTGGCTGCTTCCGGAGAAGCTGCTGATGTGCTCACAGGATGCTTTGCCTCTGTAGGCACATCAAGAGTGTATGTCTGTTTGTGCAAATCTGTGTCTGTGCAAGTAGTTTGGATTCTGAAAAAATTAGATCTGATATCACATTGCTTTGACTTCTCTAAGTATCTTTTGTGTTCATTGATAAATATGTATCCTTTTATTTGACTGAATTGCAGTGCTGCAAATACTAGAGCTAAGATGTTGGAATAGTTGACACCCAAACTACTCCACCATAGCCCTGATCTTATCATAGAAACAAAACCTTGATATCAGCAGTTTTAAATGCATTCACTGCTAAGAAGATTATTTGGGTTTCATGGCACTGATTGTCTATTTTACATCAGAAAGGCTTATAAACACAATTTATTGCTAAATCTATGTCCTCACAGATCTAAAGCAAGGGTGCTTGGCTGATTGTCATGGGTTGGTACAGTTTGGTTTTTTAGTTATAGAGGAATGTAGAATGATTCTCCGGGTCAGGACCTGGGAATTGCTTTAGAAAGGACAGGGGCCTATCAGAAAATTGTTGGATATGACTTTGGGAAGTACCATATTAACCCCTTGATTTGCTGTAGGTGGGTCTTTTTCCTTCTTTCCTTTGGCCAGAGAGAGACAGCTAACATTGAGTTGGACCTGCTGCTCCCCCCTTTTTGGGAGGGATCTGGCCTGAGGCCTGGCCGGATTCCAGCGGCTCCCGGGTTGTGGGGGGAAGGAGAGGTTGCTGCTTTACAACAACTACTTTCTCTAAACTTCCCTGGAGCAGAGAGAGATCTCTGTCAGGCCCCTGATAAGAGCTATGGGCACCATTTAAGCTGAGGCTGCCCCGATTTACACCGAGGGGAGGGCTGAGAAGGCATTCAATATCCTGCCTGTTGGGGTTGGTGGTTTTTTATTTTTTTGTTTTGTTTTGTTTTGTTTTGTTTTGGTTTGGTTTGGTTTTTTTGTGATTCTGGACTGCCCGGGTGCTCTGATCTCTGATGTGTCTGTGTGAGTGCTTCTTCCCTCACCAGCATGGCCTTGAACATCTAACACCACGAACTACCACGGGAGAGAAGAGACTCTGGCCAGATTTAACCCTTTCCTGGCAACATGAAGCTTCCAGAGTGGGTTTAAACAGTCCCAAGAAAAAAGAAAAAAAAGAAAAAAAAAAGAAAAAAAAAAATAAAAAAAAAAAACAAAAAAAAATAAAAAAACAAAAAAAATAAAAAACAAAAAAAAAAAAAAAGAAAAAAGTAAAAAAGAAAAAAAGGAAAAAAAGAAAAAAAAGAAAAAAGAAAAAAAGAAAAAAAAAGAAAAAAAGAAAAAAGAAGAAAAAAGAAAAAAAAGAAAAAAAGAAGAAAAAATAAAAAAAAGAAGAAAAAAGAAAAAAAATAAAAAAATATAAAAAAAACAAAAAAATAAAAAACGAAAAAAAAAAAAAAAAAAAAAAAAAAAAAAAAAAAAAAAAAGCCAGCCCAGGGAACTTCTCTGCCCTAGCTAGCTGAAACTAACTAAAAGCAAAAAGATCTCTGTCCTGCAGTCTCTCCAAGCCTCCGCCGAACACCCCAGCTGGAGAAGAATGTGTAGGAGTCAGGCAGTTTTCTCAAACCAAACTCCACGCTTCTCCTTGCTCTTAGAACCAGTCTTAAAGGCCCAGAACTCAATAGACAGCACAGACAGAATAGATGATTGGGGATACAAGCATCATAGAGTTACCCTAGGACACTGATAGATCCTCACAGTGATAAAATCATTTGTTTCTGATGCCTGTACTTGATTATTAGAACAGCTGTGGCTTAAGTTGCTGTGGTTGTTAATATATCTAGTATTCAAATGATCAAAGTGCTATTTTTAATTTAAGTTCATGTTTTCTGTTGTCTAATGCAGTATGATTAGAAGCATCACTAGCTCTTTCATAGACAATGCCACTGGGTTATTCTTTCTCTCTCTCCCTTCAACAGCTTGCGGAGCCAACAGATTTGGCAAAACATGTGAAGAGACCTGTAAAGAAAATTACGGCTGCAGAAACTTTATGTTCTGTCTACCAGATCCATATGGTTGTTCTTGTGCCACAGGATGGATGGGACTGGAATGTGATAAAGGTATCATTTAAAAAAAAAAAAAAAAAAAAAAAAGGTGGGGGATCCTTAATATTCTGCACACAGAAAATACAGAAAGGAACAAGGGAACTAACAGAGGAGAGTAATAGATTATATATTTTACAATCACTTTTTTTTTTTTTTTTTTTTTCCTGTAATGGGACTGAAAAATAATGGAAAACATTTTCTAGCACCTTTTCACTAACTGCAACGTATGTATTTGCAGAATGCAAACCTGGGTTTTATGGGTCAGATTGCAAACTCAAATGTAATTGCCACAATCGAGGAACATGCGACAGATTCAATGGCTGCATCTGCTCCCTTGGATGGCATGGTCTGCAATGTGAAAAAAAAGGTAAAGTAAGGTAGTAAATGGTTGTTCCCAATATAACTAAAACAGATCTTAATGCCAGTACAGCATTAACATTCCAGGCTGGTATTCTTGCTCCACCCACTATTTTCCAGGGGTGCAGACACTTTTGTACAGCCTCATTGCAATACAGTATTTTTAAGGCTCTGACCTATATATTGCATTTATCTGGATGATATAATTAGATTTTCCATTAGATTTTCCCTAGGACTTAACTGGTCTTAACATCAATCCCTGACAGAAGCTGCACATCCAGCTTTTTGTATAAACTCATGGTATTTTACCATTACCTACCTCTTAGTTGGCTGTGTACATTCCTATACCATGAGCTTCACGACCTGAAAGTGATAACTGAGACACAAAGACAACACTAGAGTTTAAACCTCTTCTGTCTCTCTGGGAAAAAGTGAAATTTAAAAGCTGAACATACCTTGTCTCTTTGGACTCAGGCCAGGCATTCTGTAAAATGCATTTATTATTTTAGCTAGATAAATAAAGTGATAAATCCACTGCTGATTTGTGAAACTTTTCAAGAACAAAAACAAATGGAGAAATAAGACTTTGATCCAAGCAGCCAAATTATACCATTGTGATCTGTCTGGTCTTACAAAGAGACGAAATAGAAAGCAAGTAGGTATTGTACATTCAGAGCAAAATGTGTGCATGATTTTGCCATAACTAGAGTGTTTGTGCTTAAAATGTCAACAAGAAAGAGAGGAGAGAGGTCAGAAAAAGAAGAGTGAACACAGGGCTTGTTTCCTCTCACATTATATATAAAATGATGTAAATATGTTGACTTTGCAAAGCGTGATTCTTGCATACGCCCACATGAGGGAAGGCAGAACCAGACACCTACACTTCTGGCACACCTAAACCTGTCTTTTTAAATGTCTATTGGAAGGGTGACATAATACTATATATCTTCTGTAGGTTCAGCAGAACTTTCGCCTCAGATAGTAAACTTACTAGATCCTGTGGAACTCAATTCTGGTGTCGAGTTCAAGCCATTTTGTATAGCAACAGGGATGCCACTTCCTAAATCTGAAGAATTCAAACTCTTGAAGCAAGATGGAACTGTCCTAAGGGTAGGCTCCTGATCAATTGCTTTCTGCTATTTCTAATGTTTATATTGACTTTATCTTTAGTTAATGCATACCATGGCTTTCAAGCAGAATATGAATTTTGGTATTCTGGGATACCCCACGAACTTCTCAGCTCACATGAAAATATGGAGTTGACCATTGTAGATGTTTTTTTTATAGGTATCACTGAACTCAAAGTATCATTGGAATACTCAAAAATGCCCAAATTTTTCAGGTCCTGTACATCTTTTGTCATTTCAGCCTGATGAAATTTCTACCAGTAATCGTTCTGAAGCCATGTTTCGAATTAATCGAATCCTGCCCGGTGATACAGGAACTTGGGTTTGCAGTGTGCAGACTGTAGCAGGAATGGCAGAGAAACCATTTCAAGTTACAGTTAAAGGTAAAAGTATTAATTTTTTCAAATGTCTTTTTCTCTCTAATTTTAAGCACAGCTCTGTACTCTAGCATGGCTGAACTTTCTGTTCTCTGCACTGCTGGAAAATGCCTGAATAAATATTTACAGTTGGAATATGAACAGAAACCAATTATAAGTAACATACTGGTTATGTATATTGAAAGACTAAGAGTGGTGATAAGATTTAGAAGACCACCTAAAGTTTTTGTTGGTTGTTTTTTGTTTTGTTTTTTTTTTAAACTATCTTGATCTTTAACACTTCAAGCCCCATCTATTTTATGAGACTTTTGAACAGCATCTTCCATTTTCCTACAGATCTAGGAATAACCAGAACCTTACTGATATAGGGAGCTAAAAGTTTAGTTTAATACTTGCATTCTTGTTCAGTTCCTCCTGTGCCACAGTATGCCCCAAGGCTGACAGATAAAGGACACAATTTTCTCATCATTGATATCAATGCTGAGTTACACAATGGAGATGGACCAGTTGTGTCAACAAAACTTCTGTACAAGCCAGCAAAACGTTATCAATCCTGGATGTCTGTGGAAGGTAAGAGGACGTTCTTTAATTCCCCTAAAGATAAACTTCACCTACCAACTGGAACATCATGTGTTTCTGTTCTTGATTAGCCTCAAAAGACTCTAAAACACATAGAAATTAAACTTTTTGTGACTGAATGTGTGACTGTTTATCGCTACACATAATGTTCATGTGGATGTGTTACACCACAAATGTGTTGTCAAAATGTGTTTTCACTTCAGGCACAAAAGGTTTTCCCGTCCTTCCTTAGGATTAAGTGTACTCAGTATTGGGCCCAGCTGTTTTAAAATCCCATGTAAACAGAAGGTCTTCAAAAGCAGTGGGCAGTATGGAGACGTCCTGGGGTATCTACCGTCTTGTGTTGTGTTCATTGTGGCCCTAGTGAGATAAATAACTTATCAAAATATTTATCAGTAATCGTATAGGCAAACTGAAATCTGCTTATGGTTGGATAACCTCCTGCAGCTATGCTTTCAAATTTTATGCATGGCCTAAATACTACAGGAAACATTGCAGGAACTTTAACATCAGCTCTTACTAAATCAGTATAATCCAAGATCTGTGTAAGATCCAAGAAAGAACACTGACTAAGCAACAACTATTGTTAGGTCCTGAAAGAAGGGCAGATGAAGCTACCTCTGGACTGGGTTGGAGATCAACTTAAAAATAATTATTTTATACTTCTAATTAGTTTATCCTACTGAATCAAGAACAACAAAAAAAGGAGCCTGAGTATTTTACCTTGCATTTTCCAAACATTTTCTTCCATAACATATTTCAACATGGGCCATGGCTTTACTTTCTTTTTACTTTTGTTGTCAGTAAAAGGCACAACTAAAAGACTGGACAATCTGGAACCCAAAACTGAGTATCAGTTCTGTGTTCAGCTGAGTCGGCAAGGGGAAGGTGGGGAAGGCCATCCTGGACCACAGGCCAGCTTCACAACAGCTGCACTTGGTAAGGCACCACCATGGCTTTTCACAAATGGGGTATTTCAGCTCTTTTTCTTTGCGGTCTGTTCCCTGATCTCTGCCATAACACTTTCCCTTGAGCAAAGGTTGCACCTGAAAACTTTCAAAAGAATCTCAGGCAAAGGGATATTAAAAAAAAAAAAAACACATTTAAAAAAACCCACAAAAACAAAAAACACAACAGAGGAGAAGAAAACCAGAAAAAGTCAGAGCTATTATTTTCCCTGATTTAGAGATGAGGGAACTGGGAAAGGAAAATTTATGTGTTTTGGCTGGCTATGCAGCAGCGTTGGAGATAAGTATCACTTTTTTGCAGTCATTCCTCTTAGTGTTAGATCAATTTACTTTAAAAATGAAGATATTTTAACAACCTGGAAAGGTTTTAGTCCATTTAGGATAGATCCCAAACTGAATACAGACATACAGAATAAATGAGGATTGCACCAGGACCTATCTAGCACGACAACAACTGTTGGCTTCTCACATCTAAAAAGTACATCTGCAACACCAGCTCATTGAAGATACCATTTTATTGGCACATCATCTGTTGATAAGATACTGTGGGACTATCAACACCTCTTAGATATAACTTCTGCCAAATTATGTGGGATGGCTGAGAGAATTACGCTGTGTCACCCCAAACTGGGACAAGTGGTTGGGAATAAGGTACCCCTATTTTAGCTTAGACACCAGACATGAAATATTGTTCCCTGTTTCACTGTGGCTTTTCCAAGGTCTTCCTCCACCAGAAGGTATCACTCTCTTTCCAAAAAGTATGACATCACTGAATTTGTCATGGCATCCTTTAACACTGAGGACAGAGGATGATATTCGTGTTGAAGTGGAAAGGAAGAGCGTGAATGACAACGGTGACGAGAGCAGTGTTATTACTCAAGTGCCAGGAAATATGTCCACCTTGATCATTAAAGATCTTGAGCCTAGACAGCAATACATGTGCAGGGTACGGGTGAACACCAGGTCCCAAGGAGAATGGAGCAACTATCTGTATGCATGGACTTTCAGTGACAGTAAGTGCTGATTCACATCCTTCTGTTTAATTCTTCATGTTACCCCCAGTGATCAGACTAATTGTCACTTGATAACTACATTAAATGTAATCCTTTATTTTTGGTAACACTTAGTTCCTGATGATCGCTTGTGGTTGTTATTGCTATTATTTGGAAGGCTCAGCATCCAAAGGAATTCTGCTGGAAATTGTCAGGAGCTATTAATGTGGGGGTTTTTTTTAATGGAGAAAAACAAGCTTGTGAAGCCATCTTCATTTCAGTTCGACCAGTGCTTCTGACACAAGTAGCGTTTTTTTCCTCCTCAGACTGATGAGCCATCAGAGTTCACTACTCCAAGCTCTTTTGTTACTCAATTCAGCTATGACAATACAGAACTAGTCAGCACTTAAAGAAGAGAAGATACAATGCAAGGTAAAACCTCTGTGAGCAAAGAGTAGTTAAGTGTGCTACACTGAAGACTGCCCTTGAATTCCCCGAGTGTGAGCAGTGTGCTTTCACAACACCACAACAAATGCCCCTTCTGAATGAAGTACCATCTGAACAGCTGTCCATCTGAATGGCTGATGAATGACACTGCCCTTACCACACACTGGAAATGTGGGCTTCTTCCTTCTCATAGGTCATGTAAGGAGGCCCTCACTGAAATCCTACATGTGTTAGTGGAAGTATCAGTTGCTTTCATGGGACTCTCCACCTTCCTGAGCTCTGACACCAAACTGCACTGAGAAACACATAAGGGTACTGTTTTCCTGGAGAAGGTACTTACTATTCATGGTTGCATCCACAAGTGTAGCACTCACCCCTGCTGGTGGTTTTCTGATTAGACTTTTGGAAGTGCTGTTATCAGTTTCCTTTCTCTCTAACAGCCTGACAGATAACTGCTCTCTGAAGCAGTGAAAAGTATGGGACATGGGAATTACAAGGGAATGATGATTCAGTATAGAAGGAAAATAATCCTTTTTGCATTAATTTTAAAGCAAATATGGTGTGCTTGCTCAGAGGATGTATGTCTTCATCCAAGACGGTATATTGAATGCCACTACAACCTCTGCTGGAAGTATGGAATCCTGCTACAAGGGTGACAGCACATCAAGATCATAAAATTATTGCATTCAGTTACCATAGCTCATCAACAAATTCTGTTTAGCACAGCAAAAGTATCGAGGAAAATGTTTTGTTCTCTGTGGAAAGGACAAAGAGGTGGATGCCAATGCCTTGTGTGTTTGTGTTTGTTCTCAGGAATCCCTCCTGCACCAAACAATATCAGGTTTTCTAACACCACAGACACATCCTCAGTCATCTCTTGGACAGCTGCTGAGGGTCATTCCATCTCCTCCATCATCATCAGCTACAAAATTTATGGCAAGGCTGAGTACAACCACATTGATATTACCATAAAGAACACCAGCATTACTCAATATCACCTCAAGGGACTCGAGCCAGACACGGTGTACCAGGTTCAGATTAATGCTCAGAACAACATTGGCTTGAGCAACCCGAATACATCATTTGAACTGAAGACTCTTCCAGAAACTAAAGGTTAGTTAATCCATCACACTGGATTTGGACAAACCAGGACTGGTTGTGTAAAGTAGTTAGCTAAGACACTGTCTTAATACTAAATTTTTTAATCTGAGTTTTCTTTTGCTTCTTATTTTGACACACAACACAGCACCACCAAAATTTAATTCTTAGTTCACTGCATGGTACTGATGAACTGACAACATGCACCATTTGCGTACATCCACTAAAAAGGGCCCAGTGACTCAAAAATTAAAGGAGCTGCATATAGCAAGACCATTAGATCACTGAATGTGGCCTCATCTCTGCTCTGACTAAATTCAACAGAATATGCAGGTGCTCATGCATCTGAAATTCAGAGCATCCAATGTTCCTGACATTTTTAAAAAACAAAGGGATGTATCCTTAGGTCTTTAGACAAGACAGAACTATTCAGTTATACATTGCTAATGTATTGCTAAATTCAGAATAAGCTGAAAATTATGATGAATTCTTATGTCCCTCCTCAACAGCTCCATATGAATCAAAAGGAGGCAAAATGCTGCTTATTGCTATCCTTGGCTCTGCAGGGATGACCTGTGTAACAATTCTCCTGGCCTTTCTCATCATGCTGCAGTTAAAACGAGCCAACTTCCAGCGTCGAATGGCTCAGGCTTTCCAAAATGTGGTGGTGAGTTTCCAGCTTTCCCGTGTCAGTTTGGTTATTAACTTTAGCTCATCTTTTCCTGTTTTCTCTTCCAACTTCTTTTTCCTGGCTTTCCCAAACCCTGCCTTCTCTTTATGTGTGCAATTAGTACTGTTGTGAAGCTTCTCTACTAGTGACCCCAAAGGTAAAGCCATCACAGTTACAGGCCAGGAGGTACAAAACTTGACTTGAAAAAAGTTTGCAGACCATTTGCTGTGCTCCCTCTTCTGCCTTGTCACACTTGTGTATGACAGGTACAAAAAATAGATGAATATGAAGAAATGAAGAATAGCCTGTTCTGCCTCTATGAAGTCATGCCTGATTTGGAAAACTACTAAATATTTAATGTTGCTTTTGAGCATCTGCTGCTGATACATGCCCATCCATTTTCAACCTGGGGACAGTACAACAAGGATCTGTCAACAGCAACATCATAGTTTTGGCAGTGAGGAAATTGGTGAAGGTTTTAACATCACATGGAGATATCTCTCTGTGCACATGTGTGTATTTGTATCCTGCTGTAGTTTCTTAATCACTCTGCTTTCTGGTGATTTTCTTAGCCTTCAGAGGGGAACCTGTGGAGCAGAATGAAACTGGCCCAAAGAGCTCCTTCATATGTATCTAAATAAGTTGTTTCATAAACGGGGTGGGGGGCACACCCTATGATATGAGCTGCAGACCACATGGAATAGCTTTGTCTCCAAGTCCGAAAACTTTTCCCACAGCAGTGTTTCATGAGAATGTGCAACTGAAGAGGAGATGACTCCTTAAATATGGAGGAAGATAATTTCCTCTCTCTCTTTTAAATTCCTTGCTTCTTCATGTCTCACCTTTCCTGCTGAGCCTGACCAACACAAGATTTAACTAACCCTAATATGAGATAAATCTCAAACCTGAGACTTATGACTGGTTTTGAGATCAGTTTTATCTCACATTATTTTTGCCCATGTCCTTCACATTCAAAATGTTTAGAAAACTGTTCAGGAGGTCCAGGTCTAAAAGATACTTACAAACAATTAGAAGCCTAATTAATTTTGTGGATCTGGGCAGAACAGCTTGTTTCAGTTAAAGTAGCTGTAACTGTCTAATGTATTCTCTCTTGTGTACGTAAGTGATGGATTGAGCTCTGTGTGTGTGTGTGTGTTTAGATGAGTGAGCAAAGGCATTAGGGAAATGTAATCAGGGCATGGCTCAGTGAAGTAGAAATCACAGTTAATGTCATTTACTTAACTCTGTTGCAGAGGGAAGAGCCAGCTCTGCAGTTCAACTCAGGTACTCTCACTCTGAGCAGGAAAGCCAAAAACAGCCAAGATCCTACTATTTATCCAGTTCTTGAATGGAATGACATAAAATTTCAAGATGTGATTGGGGAAGGTAACTTTGGGCAAGTCCTGAAAGCACGCATTAAGAAAGATGGCTTACGCATGGATGCTGCAATAAAAAGGATGAAAGGTAGTAAAGACCAGGGATTCTTTTACTAAAGGGTTTTCTTGATTGTGTATTCCAAAGGTTTCTCTGACATATAAAATGCTAAGTAGCACTCTTCTAAAGCTAAAATAAATACTTGAAATTGCTAATTAAATTGTATCAGGTGTCACTAGGCCAAGATTTGCCAATGACAGTATTTCTGCGGGGTAGTTTCTATTTCTCCTTAGTGGTCGATATGATTAACTATAATGTATTTTATAATTTATAGATCAGTATGAGCTTCATGTGAGTTCACCTGCAAGGCCAGATGCATTCAATAGATAGGAGCAGAGAGCTAGTCTTGGGGCACAGCGTTTGTTCCTCTTTTTCACTTTAGCTATTCAGAGACAGCTGCATCTATGCATCTATATATACACTTACCATGGGGATCATTCATTTTCTTTTAATTCATTGAGTATGACAGCTACATTCCAGAGAGCGCTACAATACATACAATAGTGCAAGAATATACATGTTTTATTGTAATTCACTAGATTGTTAAATTGAAAAGCATTTTTAAATGTGATGATTAATTTAAAAATAGCCAAGGTCTGCATACAAGCAGAAACAATAAACTGTACACTTATGGAAGTATTTTTAAGCAGCTACTTTTCATAGGATCTGTAAAATCCTTTTCATAGGCTTTTACACTCTTAGGTAAGAAGGAGAGTGACAGGTTGTGTTAAGATGCTTCATTTCTCTGCGGATATCTTCTACACACACTCATTTCTCACTTTTTTTTCTTCTGATTGAAAAATCCTACCTTTTTCTGTAAATACCAATGTACCTTACAGTTTTCTCTTCCTACTGGGGTTGAAACAGGAGTGGCCTGAGAAACTTAGAGTCCTCATAATTAAAAAAAAAAAAAAAAAAAAAAAAAGAAAAAAAAAAGTGTTATAAATTCAGTTCAAAGTAAAACATAAATTTCTGCTTTTTTGATTTTTAGAGTATGCTTCAAAAGATGATCACAGAGATTTTGCTGGAGAACTTGAAGTTCTTTGTAAACTTGGTCATCATCCCAACATCATAAATCTTTTGGGAGCATGTGAACATAGGGGTAAGATACTATTGAATGCATGTACTTTAAAAATTAGTTTTAAAAAACCCTCTCACAATATATCCCATACAGTCCAGAGAAAGACTAGCAGGTCTGTGGACAACATTTGTTAAAATGTCAGACAAACTTGTGTTTGGATCTACAAGCCCACATTAATGCTCCAGAAATTATGTCTGACACTAGCTCTAAACTGCCCTCTAGTCTTAGAAATTAGCCTGTTTGACATTTCCCTTTAGTCTGTTTAATGTTTATTTCCTTTTTTCACTCAAGGTAGTGTAAATTTCCAAAGACTATTACTGACCGTCTCTTAGTTTATGATATGCTCACTATCTGATGTTTTGTTAGGATATCTTTACCTTGCTATTGAATATGCCCCCCATGGAAATTTACTGGACTTCCTTCGGAAAAGCAGAGTACTAGAGACAGATCCAGCATTTGCTATTGCCAACAGTACTGCATCTACACTTTCCTCTCAACAACTTCTGCATTTTGCAGCAGATGTTGCCAGAGGGATGGACTACTTGAGCCAGAAACAGGTCAGTCTTCAGCTCTCTGCCCACTGAAAGTATGGCAAATACTTTTCAGGGAATATGCCCTTTAATTAACTTAATTTTTAGTTTTAGCTTCTATAGGACACACTGATCGAGATTTATTTTGTTGTCACCATTTAAACCTATCAAATACTATGTCATGGGGAATCATGGAAGAGGCATTAAAACTTAAAACAACATGGTAGCTAACTGCTTTTATTTTCAGATGAAATTTAAAATGTTCTTGGTAGTGACATTTGACATTAGTATCAAGCCAATTTCTTTGTTTTATGTTCTTATTCCAAATGTTTGCAATTTTCAATATAGCAGTAAAGAAATACATATAAAACTCAACTATACTGATTTCCTTATTTTTTTGCATTATTACATTATTCATATAGTTTATTACATTATTCATACATATAGTTTATTCATCGAGATCTGGCAGCAAGAAACATCTTGGTTGGAGAAAATTATGTTGCAAAAATAGCTGACTTTGGCTTATCAAGAGGTCAAGAAGTTTACGTTAAGAAGACCATGGTAAGGATCAAAACAAATTGATACAATCTGTTTTCTTACTTTTGTTTTCTTATTTCTTAATCTGTGCTTTCATATGAACAAAAATACAAACTTATAGGTATTGCAGAATGGATTGTTTAAATTTTATTAATTACCATGTAAAATATGCATGTTTATTAATATATGCATAAATATATCTACTTGTAAATAAATCCTATACCATGTCTATAATAGAAAATTTAATTTTAAAATATTTATATTAATATGGATGACAGTAACATAGATGAGTCAAGCTGGTCTAATTCTATTGAACAAGGTCAAAGTTAGCAAGAAGGTAACCAGACGTACATCAGGATGTGCCCAGAGGTAATGCTTTGGAAGATCTGAAAGAGGCAGATACGTAATAAGCATCATGTAGCTGTAGACCTGTGTTGTCAATAGCAGTGTGTTGTGAAGGCAACAGGATAGTCAGAGGCATTATCTGAGGTGTTATTTACATTTCACCTTGATGCTGATTGGATAATTTTTTTATTAGCTTTCATGTGAATTGTTCCTTTGGGAAGAAAATCATATAATCATAGGATCATGGAATGATTTTCTTAGAAAGGTACCTTAAAGACCATCTATTTCCAGCCCCACCTTTCACTACACCAGGTTGCTCAGAACCCTATCCAACTTAGTCTTAAACACTCCCACATCCACAGCTTCTGTGGGCAACCTGTTCCAGTGTCTCACCACTCTCAAAATAAAGATTTTCTTTAAAACTGCACAAGTTTAGTAAGTTTATTTACTTGATAAAGTTTACTTGATAAAAGTCAGTTTTCATTAAGGTAAAAGGGAATAATTGCTGGCATACGAACTGCAATATTGCTATACCAAGAACTGAAAAATAAACTTTCATTAAATAATTTCCAGGGACGGCTTCCAGTGCGATGGATGGCAATTGAATCTTTGAATTACAGTGTTTACACCACAAATAGTGATGTGTAAGTATGTGTTCAAGTGGTGTTTTTTAAACAAATATTTTTCCATATCAAGGAAAGTTTGACAGCTAGCATGAGAGATCCACCCAACTCAAAATACACTGTAGTCATGTCAGCATTAGTGAGCAATGGAAGAAAAAAATAAAACCCATAACAAAAAAAGTTACTTATTTCTTCATCAGGGTCTAATCAAGTTCTGTGTTCACAACCTACTTGGATGTGCCCCACTACTTTAGCTGTACTTCTCATCCAAAATTGGAGATCTGAGGATTATTTGGGAAACCCAGGGGAAATTTGTATTTTATCTAGGAAACTAGAATCTGTATTTAGAAAAACAATTCTGTAATTACAGCATTTGTTGAAAGATCACAATCTGATAAAGATCTTCAGTTGACTCAGAGTGAATTAATTCTCCTAATTTTCCTGCTTTCTGATTCTACAAGCCCCATCATTATACAAAACATTATAAAAAATACAGATAAACATATCACACTTCCCAGTGTTCACTGAATACTGGCAAAGCAACCTACCATTTAAAAATATTAATTCTTGTTGCATTCTTGTTGCACTTCATTATGTCCCTCTGTTGCAGATGGTCATATGGTGTCCTCTTATGGGAAATTGTTAGTTTAGGTAAGTATCTGAATTTTGTACTGCACAAATAAAAAAATCTGCACCAAGGCAGTTCTACCCACTCAGTCTTTTAAAAAAATATTGTTTCACAATAGATTTCAATTTTCTTTCTGTTTTTTTCTGCTACATTTTATTTAGGTTCAATATGCTTGGAAATGCAATTGCCAAATTTTCAATTTGGGTACCATTTTAAATGAGAAAGAACCATAATGACCATGTTTTCCTGACACTACAAAACCCAGGCCATACCTAAATATAAATTCCAGGATATCATATGATATATAGCCTTAATACAATATGTTTTGAGTTTGGTGGGTGGCTTTTCCTCAGCTTGTCCGCATTTTAAATCAAGACATATTTTAATGATATTGCAGAGTGAGGGAGTAAACACCTACTACTCTAAATGTTCATGAAGAAGATTTTTGAACATTAACCTTCAAAAAAATTTAGAGTTAATTTCTGCAAACACCTCTACCTGTAGTGATTGTGATACAGCCTTGTGCCATTCAAAATCATTGTGTTACACCTTTCTTGTGATTTGCCCTGGAGATGTGCCCACGGTCTGCTGGCCGTCAGAGCTGCTGACTGAGGTGCACATTGCTGACCAGACTCTGGATTTCTGATTTGTTCCTGCCTTTCCTAACTAAATGGGTTTGCACTAGATATGGATGTAGTGTGGAAAATCAAGAGTCTTAAGCAACCAAAGAGCTGCAGAAAGGGGCAAAACCAGCTGACAGTAAGAGCTCCAAACCAGATATTATTATGGTGATGCTAATGAAGGGATGACTTGCCCAGTGACATGAAGCTATTGAAAAACCACTTTGAATACTATCAGATCCTGGCCCTCAGACTTGTAGAGAAAATTAAGCCAGCCCCACAGATGAGAAAATTGACACTTAGTTTTATTTTTCTCCTCCATATTGTACATCCAGCAGTAAGGAAGCATTGACAATAAAAATGTAGCTGCAAAATATCCCCTAATTTTGGATTAATTTAGCTGTTACTATGTCAGTCATACCTTTCCATTTCTACTATGAAATTAAACTTTATTTTATTGAAACTTCCTTCTGTTCATGACAATGGTTAAAACTTTAGGTGGAACACCATATTGTGGAATGACATGTGCAGAACTATATGAAAAACTCCCTCAAGGGTACCGACTGGAAAAGCCTCTCAACTGTGACGATGAAGTGTGAGTATTGCCTCAGAAAAAAAACCAAAAAGAAACAGAATAACACAACCTCAGCTACAGAAAATAGATTATTTCTACAAGAAACTAACTAATATTTTTTTTTAAATGGAAAATATAAAAATTACATTAAAAATTAAAAAGTGCACAAGTCCTTTTGTACATGGCATACACTGTTAATTTGTCATTAGTACTTTCCCAGGCTCTCTGTTGCAGCCAGTTATCCTGTTCTTTACACAACATGCCAAGGTTTTACTTCAAAGAGAGCTTTTTTGATTATTCCAGAGTAAAAGAAAGTTCTTTTCAGACAGCAACCAACTATAGAAAATGCAACTTCAGCTATGTAGAAATCCATTTCCCTCTGAAAAGTGGAATGTGCACAATCTTTAAATTAGGAAAAATTTGTAACTTGAACCTATGTGTCTAAACTATCAAATGCTGCTGTTGGATTTTAAAGGTATGACCTAATGAGACAGTGCTGGAAAGAGAAACCTTATGAAAGACCATCATTTGCTCAGATACTGGTGTCACTGAACAGGATGTTAGAAGACAGGAAGGTAAGAATAAAACTCTAACGTAAGTAAGTAAGTAAGTAAGTAAGTAAGTAAGTAAGTAAGTAAATAAGTAAATAAATAAATAAATAAATAAATAAACTCATTATGATAGACATAATTAGGCTATGCATAATTTCAATATTATTTAGGGTTCTTGAGGTAATTCACCTTGCATCCCACCTTCTCTGTTTATTTCCTTTCCAGACCTATGTGAATACTACCCTATACGAGAAATTTACTTATGCAGGCATTGATTGCTCCGCTGAAGAAGCTGCTTAAGACAGGACAAATCTTCATTCATTAATGATGTGTTACAGAAAACCTAAGTTCAATCTGCTGGAGCTCAAAGTGTGACATGCTGTGTAGGACTGTGTATAGCTCTAACTATATATAATACAGCAAGAATGTTTTACCACTGTTATGTGTGTGTACATCACACAGTAACCTCTGCCTTCACAGGCTACAGAATCACAGAATCACAGAATCACAGAATCACAGAATCACAGAATCACAGAACGTGTAGGTTGGAAGAGACCTTCAAGATCATCCAGTCCAACCCATGCCTTAACACCTCAACTAGATCATGGCACCAAGTGCCATATTGAATCTTTTTTTTTACATACATCCAGGGATGGTGACTCCACCACCTCCCCAGGCGGACTATTCCAGTACTTTATCACTCTTTCCATGAAAAACTTTTTCCTAACATCCAAACTATATTTCCCTTTATGCACCTTGAGACTGTGTCCTCTCGTTCTTCAATTGCTGCCTGGAAAAACAGACCAGCCCCCAGCTGTCTACAACCACCTTTCAGGAAGTTGTAGAGAGTGATAAGGTCGCCTCTGAGCTTCCTTTTCTCCAGGTTAAACAACCCCACCTCCCTCAGTCGTTCTTCATATGGCTTGTTTTCCAAGTCCTTCACCAGCCTCGTTGCCCTCCTCTGGACACGCTCAAGCATCTCAACGTCTCTCCTAAACTGAGGGGCCCAGAACTGGACACAATACTCAAAGGTGAGGCCTGACCGGTGCCGAGTACAGGGGAAGAATGACCTCCCTGCTCCGGCTGGCCACCCCATTCCTGATCCAGGCCAGGATGCCATTGGCCCTCTTGGCCACCTGGGCACACTGCTGGCTCATGTTCTGCCACTGACACCCATACCCCCAGGTCCCTTTCCTCCTGGGCACTGTCCAGCCACACCTTTCCCAGCCTATAACGCTTCAGGGGGTTATTGTGGCCAAAGTGCAGGACTCGGCACTTGGACTTATTTAACTATCTCAGTTACAGGTTTCATATTCTCAGAATCTAAGCAACCATATTTATAGGGCTTTCTGCGTTCATCCTTCCCAACAGACTTATTTAACTCCATCTTGTTAGACTCTGCCCATCCATCCAACCATTCCAGATCTCTCTGCAGAGCCCTCCTACCTTCCAACAGATCGACACATGCTCCCAGCTTAGTGTCATCCGCAAATATACTGATCAGAGATTCAGTACCCCCATCCATGTCATCAATAAAAATATTGAACAGAACTGGCCCCAGCACAGATCCATGAGGGACACCACTGGTGCCTGGCTGCCAGCTGAATGCAGCACCGTTCACCGCCACTCTCTGGGCCCGGCCATCCAGCCAGTTCCTAACCCAGCAAAGAGAGCTCCTGTCCAAGCCACAGGCTGCCAGCTTATCCAGGAGTGTATATACTGTCCAAAGCAGGTATAGACTGAAGTAATGAAATCTGTTGATTCATATGCAGGGTTTTCTCTTTTTTTTCTAGTCATGTAGATACAATGTCTACATACATATCATAATGCATTAGGTATTTCCATCTTAGAGGTTTATGTTTTCCAAGAGCTACTTGTAGCAAAGTGGTAACTTATTGCAGTATTCCATATACATTTAATTATGTTTGAAACAAAAATACTGGGCAGTTGCTGTGCAACAATGGAAGTTGTAATCCAGCATGCTCAATAAGGATAATTAAGACAGATTCCTTTTTGAATGCAAAAGTCAGCTAGTAGAAATAATCTTGTCAAAAGTTCTGTTTGCACTCATAAGATATAAAGTATTCTATTGCTCCTTCATTGCCTAGTGTGACTGTCAAGTTTTTGCCCATATGCAAATATACATATATTTTGAAGTGTTTAATGCTATCAGAGGCAACCATACAGCAATATTCATGAAATGTAATGTTGAGGAGCATACTACGTACTGTAAACCATATTTTTACAACTCATCTGGATATACATGGGACCTATTCAATTTGTATTTAATTTGATAATTTCACTGCATAATTATAAATTACTACCTATTATATACAAGCAGGGCTTACTTACTTATTTTTGTTTATTTTATCCTCTCATTCTGTCTGTAGTATGGGACGCCCTTTTAAAAATATCATACTCACACACTTCGAAACAGTAATATTTGACCTGCCAGAAAGGTCCCTAGTCCTTAGATAAGACAAATAGAGACAGGATTGGCTTGAACTTCTGGTGTCAAGCTAAGTACAAGGGATTTGATGGATTTACTCTATCCAAATTTCACATAATAGCCAACTTCATGTTTTGCACATATGTTCCCCTCTTGCCCTTGACTTACCAGCCCATAACTGTTCATCAGACCACAATGATTCCCAGTTGGGTGCAACAGGTCATCCTCTAAGACATGGAGAAAGATGCTTGAGAGAGTGTAAGGTTTCCCAGTCTGATTCTTACTTTGTGGATGGGTATGTGATTGGTTACAAGGTGGGGTTATCACAGCAGAATAGAGAGTAACATTAATGATATAGACTACCCTGACTCAAATAGAAGCACCAAGAGTCCTATTAAGAGGGGATAAGCCAAAAAACAAGGATGCTGAGATGACTTGTGTGGCCTTGAGACAGGCAGAACTTGCATTGTAAACCAGGTGCTAGATGTAAACTAGGAGTTTATTGTTGGGGATTAAAATAAGTTTACTTATAGAATATTAGAAATTGTCTGTATAGGTTTAAGTTTTATTGTAACTTGCTTTTACCCTAGCATGAGAGGGCCCTGCTCAAAACTTAGGGTAGGTGAATTTTAAATGAACTGTGTTACCACAATAGCTAAGCAGGGGAGAAAACAGAGAAAGACTGGTTATCTTCAGATAAGGGCTGAGATCCCGGAAGGGCACAAGACTGCCCCAAGCTGGAAGATAAGAGCAGATAATGGCACATGAACCCGGAGGATCCAATGAGGTGTCAGAAGACCCCAGATCATAAATCACCATAGGAATAAGAGGCTTATGCAGGGCACAGGACAAAAGTCGGGTTCACAGACTGTAAGGGTATAAAGGCCCAGGGATTTGTTTGGTCAGACTCCCACTCTGGTGGCATCCAGCTCTAACTGAAATAAACTGACTCTGCCTTAGAACCCAGGGTCTTATCTTTTCTTTCAAACTGAAATAAACTTAGTCTTCCTTAGAACCCAGGGTCTGATCTTTTCTTTCACATTTACAAAGAGCACACAGATTCACTGGACCAAAGGACACCTCAAATAAACCAAACCAAACCAAACCAAACCAACAAAAAAAAGAAAGAAATTCCACCACAGTTTTCAAAAGAGACTACTTGGCCAGTGATTTTTGAAGCATAGGCATTGCAATTTGCAGTTGAACTACATTCTTACCAGACAGTGAGGTGAATAAGAATATACCTCCAAGGGTGTTTTCTAGACTTACAGGTAAAACAGGATAACAACATCTGCTGGAACTGCTCCATTTTCTGTACAGAATTTTTCACAGGTACAAAGAGGTTCTTGTCTCATACTCTCATACATTTCTAACAAGCAGACACAAATGACTATTCTACTACTTCATGAGAACCTGTCCTTCTGTAGCAGATTTTTACCTTGACTATTATGGCACATAATTAAAGCATTAGAAAGTCATTCATCAACTCAAAAGCTTTTAATACTGCCTGCACTTTAAGTGCTTAAGTCTCACTGTAAATTTACCTGAAGAACAATTAGGTCTCCTTATAAATATTCTTCTTATATTCTTTTATTATGTAGCACATAACCATTTTCTGCATTTCTTCCCTGGACACATCTGTGAGCTGTAGGGAACTGGCTGTAATGGATGTAAAGAAAACAAGAAAAAAGAGATTAAAGAGAATGTGGAACTTAGAACTTAGTAGATGATGGTGCTAGGAAACCATTCATTCAAAATGGACAAGCCCCATCAGAAATGGGAGCTATGAGGCAGAGACCAGGTGGACAGGCTACATAAAGGTGGGCTTAGGAAAACAGAGAAACCACAACTCCAATGGTTCCAGTATTTGGAACCATCATTCCCTGTTGTCCCACTTTTTAAGAAGTTTTTGCCATCTCTGTAAAAAGACGTTGCTCAGGATAAAAGGCAACTCATCGCAGGCCTGAGTTTTTCCCGCGCTGCTGTGCATGATATGTGAATGATATGGCTCTCTCTGCTGACTAGAGAAAGACAAGTCAGATTTTAAAAATGTAAACTAAAAAAAAAAAAAAAAAAGAGAGAGAGAGATAGAAAGGAGAGTTGCAGAACAAAACGATGAATAAAATCCAGCAACTGAGAAACAAGATAATTCTATTAGGACAATAGAAGTCCGTAGTTTGTATGTATTTATTTAATCAGCACTTTCATTAGCTGAATTACCGTTGACTCCCTTCATACACGTAAGCAAGGTTTTTAAGGTTGACCGAATCATGCAAAGATGAGAAGGAGGAGCATTTCTGGCATGGCCCATTTGGATCCTGTCTGCAGCCCTTGGCAGTTCAGCAAAATGGCTTCTGATCCAGTGAAATGGACCATGATCCTGCAGCCATTTCTGTTCCCGGAGGTATTGGCTTTTGGTTGTAACACTTGTCACTACTTTTCCAAACTTACAGCAGGCCACAAGCCCTTGAACTCTTTCTGGTGGAAAATGTAACATCTTTTTTTTATCATCAGAGAGGAGTGCCTGTTTCTCTGGAGGAAAAGAAGGTTAAACCTCTGACTGAGGTGGGCTGAATTCAAGTGATAAATCCCTCCCTTCAAAGGAGAGGAATGACACAAAGGCAACTGGCGTGCCGTCATCCCCTACACAGTCCTTCCAGGCAGTGCCCTGACCTGTCCACGAGAAATTCAAGCTAATATTAAGCATAGTGTGTGTGACACAAAAGATTTGGATTCATATCCAAAGCAGTCTAGGAATGACTGCTTGACTAATTAATGAGTAGGGGTATCAACCAATGTTAAGAGCTGCCAAGGTGTTTGTACTGCAAGACACGAGCAAATGTGATTTTGAGCAGAGAAGACTGAGTTAGCAGAACTAGACAGACGGTAAATGAGAGCTGTGGAAAAGAACCCCCACAACATGACACTGAAATTATCCACATTGGTTATGTAGATATTTTGCTTCCACACAGTAAAAATTAAAGAGATATGCGTGCATCTGCATTGTGCAGATAACCTGCAGAAGGTTTCATTTCAGGCTACTTGTTCATAGCTGTCTTGCAATTGGTCTGCAAGAATCTCACCGTCTTATTATTTACTTTTCTCCTTTTACCACAGCTCACAGATTCTCTTCCATTCTCATTTTTCAACAGATAACTATAGTGCCTGACCTCTTAGTGAATAAGCATTGCTAGAGGAATAAAGTTAATGAGAGCTATCCTGCTAATTTCCTGTCCTGGTCTTTGAAAATGCTTTATGTTCCCCACATAAGCATGCATTCTGCTTAAGATTATCTCCTCCTCTCTTTGCCTCGTGAAGTGCTCCAGGGGGGAACCGCTTGAGTGTCCCAGAGCCAATACCTCCTGCTGTGGACAATTTTTTATGACATCGTTTTCTATTCTTTCTTTTCTTGGTTCTTCCCAAAAGAAGTACCAGAAGAGGCTGTTCCAAACCAAAAAATCCCCACAAAACCCAACAACACCCGCAAAGAGCAAAGAAAGATTTAAAATCCAGAACAGAATAAAGGATGAGGCACTTCATACTAGTCTAGAAACTAATTTCTCCTCATGGATTTCTTTCTGTCCATCACTTACAGAGTTAGGTTTTTTGTTACAGCCAGCAAACAGAGTATGTTGCATTCCACCTGGAAAGAAAACACTGATTTTTCCACCTCATAACTAAAAATATATATAGCGATTACAGAGCACCCTTCAAGAACGGGAGTTCCAATGCCATTTCTAACATGATGATTCCTTGCCGTAGCTTTACTCCAAGCAGAATTTTAGCAGTTGGCTTTTATGGACTTGGGTTTGACATCCAAGAAAAAGGCTTTGTGACTCTAGCCTCCAGAGAGAATGAGGCAAAAGGATTTGGACATTTCCTGATGGTTTCGGGTTTATTTTGCCTCCCCCTAGACTTAGGACAGAAAGCCTAAGACAGAGCAGCAGAGATGCTTAAAGAAACAAAAAGAGAACCCAACCAAACCAAGAAACCCAATCAGCCATCCAACCAACCAGCCAAGCAAAAAACCCCAACCCTCCCCCCAACCCCAAAACAAATAAACAAGAAACACCAACCTCAAGAGTTCAAAGTCTGTAGAGTAAAACAACTACAGAAGAGTCAGACTTGGTTTTGGGGGGTTTTTTGTTTGGTTTGTTTTGGGTTGGTTTTGGTGTTGTTTTGTTTTGTTTTGTTTAATATAAAAGTACATGGGCAACATCTGTTATTTTTACTTTTACATAGGAACTAGAAGAGTAAAAAAAAATAACGTTTCAGAGTTTGGACTTGACAATATTGAATCAGTAGCAGTTCCCAGACCTTCCACTAGGAAAAGTTAAATACCATATCTCTGTTTATCGTCTTTTATTCTTTTCTTGGTTCAAGCAAAGACCTTTCTCACTCACTCGCTTGGGCTGTGGGTTTCTCTGCTCTGTATGTCTTTCTCACCTTCTGAGAAAAGGAGAATGTCCTGTTCAGCTATGAATGGGGGAGTCGGGCAGGAATCTTTTTGGTAGATTTCTTGGATGAAAATCAAACGCAAATGCAGCAATATTATACCTGAGAGCCGTTTATTGATACAAAGAAAAAGTAAGCGTTCCTACTAAAAGGGGGATAGGAAAAGGAGCAGAGAGGGGAAAAGAGAGAAAGAGAGAAAGGAACAGAAGAGAGGGACAGCATTACCATGTGAACTCTGGCGCTCTGTCAGCATCGGCTTGGCAGACGGAGCATGCATGCTGCCAATCATGGTGTGTCTACGGAGCTCCCGTGGCGGGGCTGGGCACAACTTCCCCAGAGCAGCAGGCTGCGTGTCCCTTCCATTGGCGGAGGAAAAAGCTGCTGTGCCCGAGGGTGCGCTCCTAGAGCAGCTGCCGGTTCTCAGGTTCGGGGCACCACAGCTGTGGGTGCATCTAAGAGCAGGTGGTGGCGGTGGCAGCACCTGCAGCGATCGCGGCAGGGTGCAAGGTGGCAGCGGCAGGGCCCGGGAAGCACGGCAGGGGCGGCCGGCTGCGGCCGCACCCGCTCTGTTGGGGAGGCAGCGGAGCATGAGGTCATCCCTGTGGTGAGCTGGTGAGCTGAGAAGGTGAAGCACAGGAAAGCAGGTATGGGTAGGGAAGGAGGACCAAAGGGAGGAGGAGCGAGAAGGGGGGAGAAAGGCCAAGATGACCCTCCGAGTGAGCCCTTGATCCCTCCAAGAAATGTAAAGCAAAAATGGCTGGTGTTGTGTCACAGCTGTCTGCTTTTATGTGCTGAGGCTTCTCCCACAGCCCAACCTCACGGGCATTTTCTTTGAGGGCATCCGGGCATTTGCCCCACCAGCCTGTTGGGGGGGGTTGCTCGCAGGCCGATCGTGGAAGTTTTCTCTACCCTGATCGGCTGCCAGGTGAAGCCTCCCTGGGGACAGGGCTGTCAGCACATGCCAGCCCTTACAGGAATCCTTCTCCTCGTGTTACATATGTTGAGGCATAAGTAGAAATCAGATTGGTCCCTCTCAGGGAAGTACCTTGTATCCCTCTGAACACGGCCCATAACTGGGCTAGCTGGATCAAGTAATGAGCCTTTGGCTGTGCCACAGATGCAGGAAATAGCCAACCTGTTAGAGCAGCTGTTTTCAATTGAATGCAGTGGGTCCACCTTGAATCCTGCAAAACCACCTTCAGCTTGTAAAATGCAAATGCTCACAAATCAGAAGTAACAAACTAAAGATTTTTTTTTCCCCAGCACGTGAAGTGGCAGCATCAGAAACAACAGCACTGCAGGCTGGCCTTCGACATCACACTCCAGGGCTGCAGAGTAAATCCATCAGCTTGTATAGCTGCTTTGCTCTTTTATTTTTTTCCCTCTGTTTTTCTTTGTGTTTTGGAATTGTTTTTTTTTTTTTTTTCCAGCGGGCTGGTATACAGGGTAATTTCGGTAGGCCCATTGAATGAAATCAGCTTGTGAAATGTAGAGGACCGCGGGCCCACTATGGTACTTCCTGGGGCTATGCCTTGGAAGAATGTCCCCTAGACCTTAACCTCTCCTATGGACCCCCTGTTTAACTGACAGGTTGCCAGTCAACCCCAGCACCACAGCCCCTTGTTGGCCTGGTGGTCGTTACTTCCCCTGACATGCCCTTATGTGGTCAGGTTTCTGGCAGTAGCTCTGTTCTTTGTAACCCCACTGGTTTGTGCCGCTGTCCGTTTGCCCTCGTGTTTCCCTACTGGTCACTGTAAACCCTTCTCCCACCTACACCTCTCCGTGATTGGTTATTACTGTTAGCTCCACCCCCTTCCACCCTCTTCGAAGCCTGGGCCCTCCAACTGTCAGCGGCCTTTGCCGCTGGGCTCCTTCAGCGCGGCTGCAAGAAAAACCCACTGGATTTCTACGTGAAGGCCTTTCCCATCCTCTGTTGTCCGCAAGTTAGCTGTGGTGTGTGTGGGTCTGTGATTGCTGTGCGTCTGCCCAAACGCCATCCTCCAGGAGACGCTTTCAGAGGTTGCAGCGAGTCACCACTGACGCGCACCGCAACAGTGAAATGCTGGCTAATAGCAACAAAATGCTGTGTCAAACGAAGGCAGCAATTTATCACAGTTCCTGCTCATTTGCAGAAGCATTCCGATTGTTTGAGATAGAAACGCTGGCAGACACTCAGGCATTCATCTACCAGTAAAATTCAATTTTCTGTGCGTTATTTGGAGCAGACATTTTGAGGGTCAGGCATAACATCACAAAGCTGAGGATCATGCACTGGTGATGCTCTAAGTGGATTATTTTGAGTCTCTTCCTTTAGTTCAACTTTCCTCCCATTTTTACAACTATCTGTTATGTCCAAATAACTCTGAGGCAGACACACAGACATGGCGAGCCATGAATGATCATCTCAGAAGAAAATCATCAACAGATTGCTTGATTGATGGGCTCCAAACACCACTACTAAAACAAAACAGTACTCTTTGTGAAATTTTCTGTTTTCCATACTGCTTTTTGGTTTTGTTTTTGGTTTGGTTTGGTTGTTGTTTTTTTTGTGTTTTTTTTTGTTTTGTTTTGTTTTGTTTTGTTTTGTTTTGTTTTGTTTGTTTGCGTGTAGTTTTGTTTTGTTTTGTTTTGCTTTGTTTTGTTTGGTTTTTTGCTAGCAAAATACAGGTAGGAACACTTAATGAAGCATGTCTTGTCAGTGAGACCTGCTCCTTTAAGGAAATCAGCTCTTCTTTCCGGGCATATGCAGTCGCTCAAAAATTTATTGACAATATCATAGAAGCATATTGTAATACGTTAGGCAAGACTCCACTATCTTCAGGCAGGAAAAGCCAATTGTTTATTATCACAACTCATTTTATACAGCTCCCTGCTAGAGCAGGTTGCTCAGAGCTCCATCTAGTCTCCCCTTGAACAGCACCGCTGGGCAACCTGTTCCAGTGCCTCAGAAAGCTTCTAGAACCTCCCTTCCTTCAGTTTCAAGTTATTAGTGCTTGTGCTATCAGTGCAAGCCCTTGTCCAAAGTTTCCTTGTCGGTCCCATTTAGGAATTGCATCCCACCCTGTTTGAGAAGGACAAATGCAGTATATTAGATTATTAGGATTGGGGGGGTTTAAAGAGTTTTTCAGCTAGTAAAGATCATTTGTCTCTTCCCACGTGATCATGTCATAGTTCTCTAAAAATTAGGCAATCAAGTGGATAGATTAACTGGCCATAGTATTGGTATGGCTGGGAGCGGCATCTGGGAGATCAGGTAACTTCATGCTTGGACCTAACTCTGCAGGACTTACCTCTGTGAGTCCCTGAAGCTACTGGATATGAGGGGTCTTGGAGTGCACTGTTAGCTTATTTCTCTGGTTATCTTCTAAGATAAAGCCTCAGAAAGTTAAAACAGGTGGTGGAATAGTTTTCTTATTTTGTTAACCTAGTATAAAATGCCCGTACATTTAGTTGACTAAATGCTTGTCTTCTGGGAGCACAATGGAACAGTTTGTGGAATGATCTGATTTTTACAGCTTGAGAGCAGGGGAGGCTGAAAGACCATGAGTGAAGTGCACTCCAGCCCAGCATGGTGAGACAAGGCTTGGGTAATGCCTCACAGCCAACTTTAGACCTATCTGCGGGCTCAGGAGGTCTTCCAAACCTGGGCCAGAATTCTGTTCCTATCACTGCATCCACTGATTCTCTTTTTACTAAAGAACACTGATGCCAGTGTGTAGAAAACAAGTTGACAATTTGTCTAAAATGACAGCACTGCTGGCAGCAGAAGCTGGCAGCAGTAAAGGATGTGGCTTTGTTCAGTTTGTTCCCAGCCATGTTGATGTTTTGCTGCCCCGTCTGCATAAAGCTAGGTGTGTTCAGCAAGCTCCTTCCTTCCTTTGGTGAAAGTGATGTCACTCTTTAGAAGCCAGTCTCTTGCTATGAGACCTTTCTAGTACATGAGCAGGTGGCTGTTGCCCATTGCAAGTCAGAGAGTAACATGAAACGTGCTTAACACTGAACAAAAATAAAGAGGTGTCCTGAGATGCAGGGCTGAGTAGCCTGACAAGATTTTGTGGCGCTCTAGGAGTATTCTGTGACAGAGTTGATACGGGTTAAATGCCAAATTTCATGACTGGTCTGGTTTTGGTTCTATGTTGTCGTTGGGTTGTTTTTACTTTTCAGTGGATAGCATGTGATTGCATCAAGAGAGCCCTGCTATTTATGCACCTTCCCTCCTAACTACTGCTAGCTTTTGTGCCATATTGATTACTGAATGGTTAGTAATGACCTACAGTATGGCTTTTCGGGGTGTGAGTAATGTGTGGCTTTTACTCTGCCAAAATGGCTCCACTTGCCAAAAGGCATGCGTCAGGTGGGTGACACCTTCACAAGACCTGTCATTTTACTTTAACTGCTCTAATTGCCATCAGGTATTGAGCACAACCTAAGGTTTCAAAGCATGCTTGTCATCTGTTCAGTGTCAGATCTGGTGGTTTTGTGGGGTTTTTTTTTTAATCAGGAAGGACTGCTTGTGTTTCACCGCACCACCTGCTGGGTTTGCCTCACTTTTCTTTTATGCTCTCTCCAAGGACTGTGAAGAGCAGTTTGGAATAGAAAAGGGAGGCCGAATCCCGCTCATCATATTGAGCAGCAGCAGGAAAAAAATCATCCCATTTATGGTGGCAATGCACAGCTGAGACAAGCTGTGCAAGGCAGCCAGGCCTGTGGGCTGCAGTAGCCAGTGTCCCTTCTGCCCCGCTCCTTTGCTTCTTGGCTCATGCAGGGAGGTGCCTTCCTCTTGCTGCTCTGCTTTCACTGCTGTATGGAATCAGGATAGGGAAAACGAGGGAGGCAAATCTGCAATTTTCTTAATCCTTCTCAGATGGAGGGAGATTTCTCACACCTAAAAGCTGGGGAGATGCATTTTTTGTTACCTAAGTTAGTATAACACTCTTTAAATTAATACGGGAGAGGTATTTGTCAGCCTTTGGTGTTCACGGCAAAGACCGGAGCATTTCTGGCATTTGCAACCTTAGAAAAATGGGAGGAGACTCTGAAACTTGCAAGTGCACGTCTACTTCCAGAAGTTTTTAAAAGATACTAAGAAATCTGCACTTCCACTCATTTGGAGAACATGCAAACCATAAAAGTCTTGCAAACGGTTTAAATTTCTCAAACTGTTTTTTTGTTTGGTTGCGTTTTTCTCTTCTTTTTTTTTTTTTTTTTTTTTTTTAAATCTTTGTTAGCTTTATTTCTTGTTCTGTTTTTCCTGTTTTTGTTTTTATTGGGAGAAATGTCAAAGAAGCCCAAAAGTTCCGGTGTTGCTTCTCATTTCTATTTCAGTTTTTAACTTACTGCTCCATTTTCCTACTCCCTTGGAATCTTCCTCACCTCGGGAGGTGCTTTTGATATGATCCCAAATGAATGCCTTGGACAGGGAACCATGACATGTGCCAGGCCCCTAGTATTTCCTTCAAAATATCCTTCTGCTCTTCTGCTTGAAGCTTGAAATCCTGATATCTGACAGATATTCTGAATCAATGTGTACACTAATTTTCTGTGGCTTTGGAGGACAACAAGTCCTAAGGGTACTGCCGAGCTTGCAACTGGAGCCAACAAGTTTGACCAACTAGCCATCTTTCTGAGAAATACAAACTATCCATCTGTCAGTGGATAGAGCCTTCGGTACAGTTTCACATTGGCACACCCAGGGAAAATGAAAAGAAAACCCTGGAGTTTTGTTCAGAAATCCAGAAACAGGACCAATGGAAGGCACACTTTCTCTGTGAACCTGGGGCAAAGGGCTCGCTTGTGCTTCTGCAGCTACACAAGCCAGATGGCTTCCAGCCAAGGATGTGAAGCTCCATCAAGCACAGAAATGGGCTGACAGCTCCAAGAGCAGAGGAGCTGGCATGTAGATGGGAACTGCGCAGAGAGGGGGAATGTTGGCAGACATCTTTTGTGCCACGTGCAAGAACTGTGAACCTTGGCTTTTGTGTCAGTGTACCAAGTGTGGGAATGGCTGCTACGGTAGAGGTGTCTAGGCACAGGCGTGGTGTACGTCGTGTTCGGATTTAGAATTCCAAAGAAAGCACAAAGCCCCTGCATTTTTAGTTAGAGGGAGCCACACAGAGGAAAACAGCCCTGGTCTTCCTGTTCTCCGGGAGGAATGTAGCAGAGAATTTTTGATAGAATCCGAAGAGATTAAAATTTGCAGACGTGAATGCAAACAGAATAATGTCGTTCCCTATGCTTGGCCGGCGGCGAGCACACTTGGGAAAAACCAAAAGAGGAATGGGCTAAAAGATTTGCTTGGAAATGAAAACTGGAAGAACAAGTGCCTCAAAGTCCAAAAGAACCAAGGAAAGAGCAGGACGTTCCTTCAGGTATGATGTTGCCATCTTCTTTTGTTTGCCTTCAGCAATGCAACCTTACCTGTCAATCAACCAGAGAGCCAGGTTTGGGGATCAGTAGTGCTGTAAAATTTCTTTGTTACTTAATAGTTTTAGAGAAATGTGGGGCTCGGTCCAATGTTACGCCTATGCTTTTTCCTTGCTTGCTTTTAGGAGCGCAAATTTGCCAGTGGGTCAACTGAAATCAAGTGCCTGGCTGGCTTTAGCTAACGCCTCAGGTTTAGATACCATGTGTCTGTTGAATACAAGGCCAGAAAAGTCCTTTTCCACCTGTCCGGGTGGTGTGCCAGCAGATGCTTGGCCAGTTCCAGAAGCAATTGACAGAAGCATTCGAGGTCTGCTGGCAGGGTCATCGCCATGGGATCTTTGGTCCCCAAGAGATGCATGGGCTTGGTGGTTTCCTCACCTTCCCAAGGCATCTTTGGAAGCTGAAGAATTAGACACACTTGGTTGCATACACAGGATTTTTTCATGCCGAGTTTAACTGGACAGGAGAAGATCCATCTTTGGCCCAGGATGTTTCTTCCTACCACTCGACATCCAAAAAGCAGATCATTGGGTGTCATCATATTTCTTGAATTCAGTCTGCATTTAGTGACTCCTCTTACTTGCACAGGGACATGGGTGTGGCTGTTTGGAAGGGGGATGTTGGATGAATTGATCTGATCACTGAGAATCTCTTCCTAGGAGTGTACCGCAACATAAGGAGGGTGTGTCAACATTTAGAACTGGCGCTGGGATTTGGACAGATAGTCTCTTAGATGGATGGAATTTCACGTCACGGGTGAAAGAGCTTTTAAGAAGGAGTTTAGACGTAGTAGTCATCATAGGAGTTGTGCTGAGGATAATGCCTTGTTTGCTCCAATGCATTTGACAAGTGCTGAATCAAGCAATTAATGGAGCCTTCAGGGCTCAAGGAGAGGGGGACATGTTGGAGTAGAACTGTCCCTGGGCCAAATCCATACAGGCCCAGGAGTGCCCAGGGATGTGAGGATTGAATGAGAACTTTCTGAAAACCTAAAATCAAATTTAAAACCCCGCAAACAAACAAAAAATAAACACACTTCTTTCATTATTGCTTGCAATCATCACCAGCTTCTGAAGGATAGACTTGGATTACTAATTGAGGAATGTACTAAAAATTCATACAATAATTCAAAAGGAATGGATTAGTGTCTGGCTCAGGTTTCCTACAAAGAAGGTGACCAAAAGTCCGCAAGGCGCTCTAAGGATGGCCAAACCAAAGCCAAATCCAATACTTTGTTTCAAACTACATTTCTACTTTGTTTCTAACTGCATTTCAGTTGTGTTTTGAGAACCAAGCCATTAATCAGCCATGGAGGGATTTGACTTAGCTTAAATCAAAATATTGAAGAAATGACCACTTGGATTTTATGCTCCAATGGCCTGCGCTACTCTTCAAGTGAAAACAGAATGAATTTCTTCTTCAGCGCTTGTCACACGGATGTCTCAGCACCAGACTGACAGTCTTCAGCAGAAGCTGGAGGATGCTTTTGAGAAAATGTCTGAACAACCAAAAGCACAGGAAGAGGGCCAGCAGAAAGAAAAGCAATACCTTCAAGAGCACTGCTCAAATCTCCTTGCAGAAAAGTTCATGCAAGAGCACAGGTATGGTGCTGGGACCGTCTCCTTTCTCTTCTTGAAATGTTTCATAGAGGATTTCAGTAGTTTAAGCCCGTACACAGCTGAAGGTAATTGGGGAATTTTAGCTTATTCTTAAGGTAAAAACCCCTCAAACAACAAAGCAACCTATCTGTGTGCTAATATTCACATCAGTACAAGTGAAAAAAAAAAAAAAAAAAGGAAAAATACTTCTGTAATTGTTTACTAGAAGAGATACTTTCCTCAGCAACATTGCTAGCAATTCTTGTTCCATTAATGCATCCTTTCAATGGCAAAACTAACACTTTTCTTTTAGCTCTTGTCTAGGTAAAACCATGTAATAAATATCTCTTCCACCTTGGTTTGTTCCTGTGGTGGCAAGGTGAAGGAACAGCACAGAAAACCTGGCAAACACTGTGTGAGCATGGACAAATCTGCAAGGAGATGGTCCAGGACTACAGTTTAGTGAGAAATCCATGATCAGGTGCTCACAAGGTTCACTCCTCTGCGCTGGCAGCCTGGCGCCCTGTGCCCTCGCTAGGGCCGACTGTGCGCTGTGTCTTCCCAGAGAGACCTTCTCCAGCAGCCGGTCAAGCTCCACGCGTTAGTGAAGCAGAAGGTCAGGAGCCTCCTTTATGCTCTCCCTCCTAAGGTGGCAAACACTCAAAGATGAAGCAAGGTTGGGGCAGAGAAGAGCCAAGCACCTGGTTTATGTGTTTCCAAAGAGCTGGGATTGCTAGAGCAATGATAAATACATGCCCAGTCTACCAGCTGGGGCTGCCTCCAGTATCCACGGGAGAAGTCAACCCACGAGGATTGCTGAGCTTGCAACTGGAGCCAACGAGTTTGACCAACTAGCCATCTTTCTGAGAAATACAAATTATCCATCTGTCAGTGGATAGAGCCTTCGGTACAGTTTCACATTGGCACACCCAGGGAAAATGAAAAGAAAACCCTGGAGTTTTGTTCAGAAATCCAGAAACAGGACCAATGGAAGGCACACTTTCTCTGTGAACCTGGGGCAAAGGGCTCGCTTGTGCTTCTGGCATACAAGCCAGATGGCTTCCAGCCAAGGATGTGAAGCTCCATCAAGCACAGAAACGGGCTGACAGCTCCAAGAGCAGAGGAGCTGGCACATAGACGGGAACTGCGCAGAGAGGGGGAATGTTGGCAGACATCTTTTGTGCCACGTGCAAGAACTGTGAACCTTGGCTTTTGTGTCAGTGTACTATAAGGATGGCCAAACCAAAACCAATTCCAATACTTTGTTTCTAACTGCATTTCAGTTGTGTTTTGAGAACCAAGTCACTAATCTGCCATGGAGGGGTTTTACTTGGTTTGAATAAAAACATTGAAGAAATAACAGGCCCTGACCTCCTGGAGCAGGCATAGAGTGGAGTTTGCTCTCCCGATGCAGCTTCCTGATTGAAAAGGCTGCCGTGAGCAGCCAGCGCCAAGGGCAGACACATGAGGCTCTCGTGCACTTGAGATGTGCCAGCTGCACAGCCCCGGGTGGACACTGCAGAGCACAGGGACAACAGAAGGCAAAGTACGGGGAACAAACCCAGCCTAACACAGAGCCTTTTCATGATTGCTGAGCCCCAGAAGGCCCCTGAGCCTGGCTTCACCCACCAGTGCGTGCCTGTTGAAAAAGAGCGGGTCCAGCGGGTGCCTTGCCGCCTTGGCCAGGGACCTCACAGGCTCTTTGCTCCCTGCTCCTCTGTACTGCCAGCAGACGTGCCCACCTTCTTTGGCTCCACTTGCAGAGCCTCGTGCCTATTAGCCACGGCCACCTGGGAAGAGGGAGCAGTCACAGAGGAGATGCGCCGGCTCAACTGGGCACCAACCAAAAGCCTCTGTGTGCAGAGCTGAAAGCCTCTATCTGCACAGGATGTTTTGGCCGTGCTGCTCTTCATTGCCGTTTGGCTGGAAATGCAATTGCGCTTTCTTCCCCACCCAGAAGTTTGCGGCTGGGCAAAACCGGGCCAGTGGGAGGTATTCCAAAGAGAGTGCAGGCTGGAGTTGATAAAGGAAAGAGACCGTTCCCAATTCCACAGCACACCAGAAGGCCCACAGGAGAGACTTTCCATCTTTAAGAAAGAATGGACAATTCAGGAGTGATTGTGGAGCCGTATTCCCTGAGTGACAAGGTAGGGAATCTTCCAAGAGTCTTGGGGGTTTCTAGGATTTTTATTCTGAGTCCATGTCCAAGTTGGCATTGGAGAAAGAAATCCTGAAGTGCTGCTGGCCATCTCTTCCGCTTCCTCAATTGCTTCTCTGCAAGCTTGCTTTGTTTTCATTTGAAAAGCACCAGGGGTGGAGATTTACATAGCAGGCGGCCCACGTCGTCTGTAGAAGGAATAATAGAAGTCATACCGGTCATGAGTTATAAATACAACACCAGTATGCAACCAGCATCACAGACAATCAATTTCTCTGAAGAATTTTGTCTCCAATGACCGGTGACAAGTCAGGAGTCTAAAGGGAGTCCAGGAAGCCAACTGTTCTCATCCCATTGGCCAGACCAGCACACACCCATTCACTGGGTCAGTGGCTATGTCACAGCCTTCCGCTGCTCAGGAAACAATCCCTGCTTGTTGCCTTTACTGCATGGGGAAATTCAGGCAAAGCTCACCCCCTCTCGGTTGCCCTCAAAGGCAAAAGGAATGACCCAAGAGCTCCCCGGCTGCTTCCAAGCGCCACAACGATTTCTGTAGGGAGTCCAAAATGTCTGCCTGACCCCAAAGGGAGGAGGAAGATGTGGTACAGCTTATGCCGAGGCACACACACTATAATACACTGATGGATCGGACAAAGATGCACAGGATGTACTCAGCAGCTTCAGGCACCTCCTTAGCAGCCTGGCAGCCAGCCCTCCCCCACAGCTCCAGCCTAACTCTGCAGGCGGCTTCCTAGGGGCCCTCCCTCCTTCCAAGAGAAAGCTCTGTGCTTCCCACTCCCTTCAGTCTTGCAATGCCATGCCTGCCTTCCTCAAATCTGTGCTCTGGTAGCCTCTCACCTGAGAGGACCTCATGGCACCAAGGTCTCTTCAGCACTGTTTACCAAGGGCCAGCTAAGACACAATCCCACCCACTCCCCAAAGAAAAAAGTTCTCCCATTGCTCCAGCAGCTGCTGTGCCTCCAAACCCTGTTGTTCCTGCTCACTTTCCTGGTGAGGGGAGGAAGACCCTTCCAGATGAAGTCCCAGCCAAGCTCCCCAAATACCCAGCCAAAGCTGCATGCCTCACACAACCCGCCACCTGAACCGTGTGCATTTGTAGTGACTTTGTGCCCTCCAGCAGTGCTGTCCCAAGCAGAAATGTAGAAGGAGGATCGGCAGGTGGGAGAGAAGGAGACATCACCTTCCTTTCCCGCTTTGATGGCTGCCTGCTTCCTGGCCCCTGTCTCCTCAGGATTTCGGCCTGTTGTCAGAGGCTCTATTCTCAAAGTGCTGAAGTGGTCCTTGTGGTTGAAGTGGTCCTTGTCATCTCCTCTGCTGCCTGCATTGCTTTGCTGCAAGGATGGCAGCAATCAGGCTGTCAGAAGAGGCTGAAGAGAGGCTCCGCTAATTTCAGAAATGGATGCTGCCCAACAGAAAGAAGAAACAAAAGAAACCAAATGAGAAGAGACAAAGGAAAAAGGAAGCCATTCTTTTCCAAACTGAGTTCCTAGCAGGCTGAAACTGGACTTCTCTAGTGCCCAGAAAGGCACAGACACAAGCAGCAGAGAGCAGATGAAGTCAGCTCTGGCTTGCAGGGAGGGCAGTGTCTACCTTGGCATGCCCTGCCCCTCCTGTGCTGGCTGGCATCTTCCTCCACAGCAGGGACAGCCAAGGAAGTGGCCCGCTCAGCAGCCCCCTGTCTGCCACGAAAGCTGGCAGCAAAGCTGCAGCGGTTCTCATCCCCTTGACTGGGCCCGGCAGCACACGGGGCTGGCACAAATCCTGCTCAGCTGTCCCTGGTTGGCTGGCAGAAAGCTCGAGGAGTGGGGCAGGAGGGACAGGCTGGGTGCCTTCTGAGGCTGACAGTCAGCTCCCCACAGCCCCTGCCTTCCCACAGAGCAATCTAGGATGGCTTGGCAGGGACTGTTTCACTGTGTTCTTCAAGGCCCACTGCTGGCCTCTGTCCCCTGCACTGCAATACTCCCGTTCCTTTGCTTCCAGGTAAACCTGAATGCACCACGCCCAACGGCAAAAAGGGGCCTCAGAAATGCTCAGAGGCTGGGAGCTCTCCTCTGAGGACTGGCTGCGAGAGCTGGGCTTGTTTAGCCCGGAGAAGGGCAGGCCTCAAGGAGACCTTTCACTATTTGAAAGGGCTTAGAAGAAAGACGGGGACACATCTCTTAGCAGGGCCAATTGCAAGAGGACAAGGGGAATGGTTTTAAGCTAAAAGAGGGTCGATTCAGATTGGCTCTAAGGCAGGAACTGTTTACCAGGGAGGTGCTGAAACACTGGCACATGCTGCCCCAAGAGCTGCGAGGTGCTGCCCTGAGAGCTGCGAGGTGCTGCACCCTAGCAATCTGATCTGCTTGAGGATGTCCTTGCCAGCGGCACGGGGATTGGACTAGGTGACCTTCACTGGTCCCTTCCAACCTCAACCAGTCTTGGATCCTACTTGCTTTTCTTTTGAAAAGCACCCAGAGCAGAGATTACTACAGGGGGGCCCATCTCACACCCTGGAGTGTGGCCCAGGAGCAAACCCTGACAGGCAAGAGCTGTTGGGCCTGCAGCTGCTTTGCCTTGTACCTGCAGAAGTTCCTTGGCAGAGCCTCGCCTGTCCACATCCATCTGCAGGCAGCAGCGCAGAAAGTCACAGAAGACAGAGGGTAGCCCGAGCTTGCGCACATCTGGTGCCCCTCGTGTGCCTATCACATGGATGGCCTGAAGGAAAAGGCAACATGAGGCTCTTCCTGATTCCTCCATGTCCTGAAGTGCTCACCTAGACCCCATCTTTTAAGCTCCGGTCTGCAGTGGCCATTTCTTGCCTAGCGGATGGTTAGAGATGAGCCTGCACTCCCAAAAGAAAAAAGGCCCGAGTGCAGCCCCAGCTCTTCAACCCGCAAGGAGCCTTGCCTTGACAGCTGATGTGAGCGCCAGGGACATTTTTAGAAGTGGGCCTTGGTGGAACCAGTGCAAGCTGTGGGAGCGGGGTTTTGTGTAATGGGGACGGAGCAGGAGGACACCGGTATCTGAGCGTATTTGCACCTCACCCTGTCACTGGGTAGCCACGTGTAAGGAGCGTCTCCTTTGACCATTTCTATTCCCACAATGCCAAGGGACCAGGTGTCCACTTTGGGGCCGTATGGCTGTCTTCTCGCAACCTCGGGTGCCATCCAGCAACTGGTCCCGACCATCGACCTTGGTTTCCTGTGCTCAGGGATGAGCAGAGCACAGAGGCCAAAATCAGCTGAGGAGAAAAACAAACACTGCTTCAAGTAGGAGACCCAGGAAAAGAGTTCCTCACTCTAAGTCTCAGAATGCAGTACTGAATCTAGCTGGAAAAGCAGCTGTGCTCTCTTTCCTCAGGGCTGCAGCCAAGCAAATTGGGAATTGTCCACTTAACAAACCTGCCACGATTCACACCGTGGCTTCTCCTCATTCATACGAAGGTTTACGCTGCAACTCTCCCATTGCAAGGAACACACACAAACCAAAGTTACTCTTGACACCTTGCTCCTCTCTAGACCTCTCAGCACCTTACAGCTGCACCCTGAGCTTGCAGGCGTGCTCCGTGCACTCTCGCCAGCACCACTGCTGAGCACCTGGCAGCTACCCAAAAGCAGCCCCACCCCAGCTCCCCGGAGCGCTGCACCTGACCAAGAACACCCACCCAGCTTGACGGCACCGTCCCGGCCCAGAAGGATGTTGTCGCCTTTGATGTCTCTGTGGATCACCTGGTTGGCATGAAGGAAAGCCAGACCTTGCAGGCACTGAGAGAGAAAAAAGAAACAGGAGGCCGAAAGTTAGCCTGATCTGATTTCATCACACATAAAAGGAAACTGCTCATGAAGATTCACAGCTCTCACAGGAACAGTGAATGCTGGCAAGAGGAAGAGCTTGCTGCTGCAACCCGAGGAGAGCAGGGTCTTTCCAAGGGAAGACATATTTGTTTCTGAGGGGGAAACATCAGTCATTGCAGGAGACTGTCCCCTGCAAAGCCAGTCAGAATGACCGCTGCTGCAGCGGATGCGCTCTCCCCATCCCGAGGACAAACAAGGCTTTTGCAAAAGAGGGAAAGACCCTGGCTTGGGTACCAAGGGGATGGCCGTCGGGCGGGAGACTGGAGGACAAGGGTTCTGTGGCTGCCTTGACAGCAGACGTGGAAGTAGCTCATTTGTCAGTTTTCAGCAGCCAGCACCATGGTGGGTACCATGCCTTCCCTTGAAGCCGAGACCTGTGAGACATGAGTCTCTCTTTGGCTTTGCCATTGGTTTAAAACTTGGACCACGGCACCTCTGCACTTCCAGGCAAAGGCGGCAATGCAGAAAGGTTCAGAGCAAAGGTTTGGAGCGGTAGAGTGAGGAACAGAAAATAAAAATGAAGAAGAGACAGAGAGTTCAACAACGGTAGTAGATAAGAGCAAAGAACAGCCTATAATAAGGGCAGGGACACTGGCAGGCAGTTCAGGCCAGATGCTCTTTCTTCTCTGAAGCATAAGAGCAAAACAGAAAGAAGGCTCTGAACATGGAATCACTCCATGGGAAAGCAGAGCTTTCAAAGAACAAGCCTGTCCGAGCCATCCCAAGCACAAGCAGGATCCCTTACCTCCCGACAGACTGTTGCTATGTGTCCTACACGCATCCTTTTCCTGCTGACCACCTGAGCTACAGAGCCTCCGTCCATGTATTCCAACACCAGCAGGACAGCCTCGTTGACAAGGTAGCTGGAAGAGGAAAACAACAGCGTGGAGTCGAACGTGCACAGCTAAACTGCTGCACCAAAGAAAAGCCTACAGCTGAGTTTTGCTTCCAGGTCCCTGGTAAATGAAGATGGAATAAAATGAAGACACACTCCACCTAGGCTATCCAGTGCTTGCAATCTGTGCCGTCTAAATGGCGAAGGCAAATCCGCAGAAAAGGAGACGGCTTAGGTGGCAAGCTAGGGAAAAAGGCAGTTTTGTGTCGGTAAAGATCAATCTGGAAGCGGACACGTCGCAGCAACTGCTTCATCGTCTCCATAGGCAAATTGTGCCCTTTACTCCAGCAACAAGGAGACACAGTGTTCAGAGCTTTTACCTAGGGCAGGCGGGTGTGCAGTACTGCGGACACCCTTTGGAAAACCTTGCATAAGGGACAGTCACAACCAGGAAAAACAATTTCCAACCTGGCAAATTATTTTTTTCCTAGCCTGGTCTCTTGGCATGCAAAGCAATGGAAAAGAGTGGGAGCAGTGCAAGGGAAATCGTGGCTGTGATGCTTCCTCAGCACTTCTCCTCCGACCCTTGGAAAAATTCACGCCCCAAAACAGCAAAAGAACACGCAGAGAGTGAACATCCAGGCTTAGTCAGAGAGGCAGGTTTCTGAGAGCATCCTCCAAGCTATTTATGCCAGGAACCATACATGGGGACCAAATGCAGTCTTCTCCCATGCATCGTAGAGGAGTGCATTGATGTCAATAGAAAGATCCATTTTCTGCCAGTGAGGAAAGAGCTTTCAAACCTTTGCCTTGCAAGTCTGCACACAAACATTCCCAGAAAAATACCAGGACGTCTTACCTCTCTAGGTAGGTGACAATATTTGGGTTCTTAAATTTATCCATGACCATGATTTCTTTCAGCACATCCTTGCAGCCCTGCTGCTGGAGATCAAGGTGCTTTATGGCCACCTACAACGATGTTGAAAGCCATTAGGAGCAGACATTACAGGAGCCTCTTATCTCCGTGTGCTTGGGGGCCTGGATGCCTTGTCACCTTGACAAAAAGGCACTCTAAACCATCTACCACCACGCGCTAGCAACACTCTCTGCACCCGCAGACTTCTCAAACAGACTTTGTTTCTCACCATTACTATTACCATTCACACACGCTTTGCAAGCCAACAGCAATTTTGCGGCTTTGAAAATAAGTTGAAACTGCAGAAAATACATTAGCATTTCTAGGGGCTTTGACCAGCGTTTCAGAAACTGCTGCCATTCTTGATTGTGCGCCCAAGGAAATACACACGTACACTACGGACAAAATGCTATCCAAAAAAAACCACCAAAAAACCCAAGGCAGCTCAAAGTAAAGTTACAATCCTAGCACATCCTTACTCCTTCTGTTTGGATTTTTGCATCTTTGAAGAACATTCTTGATCACGGTTTACGCTTGTTGTAATTATGTAGTGGGTTTAAAAATGAAGACTCTTTTCTGTGCTACGCTGTGGATACACCCCAGGTTCTAAGTGGGGTTTAGGGCTTTTGGATGCCTTGTAGAGCTCCCTCCAAGTGTAGTTCCCGAGTGCAGCACTGCAGGTGGATAAGGAACTACCAGGAAGACGGAGCAGTATTTGCTGAGAGCAAATGAGGGCTGTTGCCGTCAGCTAGTCTAGGCATATTTAGCCAGTAGGTCCAAGCTAGGGTGTCCTTCTCGGAAAGACACCGCTGCCATCCTTGCATTCATTCGACTAGGTAGGAAGGACAAAGTCTGTCCAAGATGCATTTTGCAGCCTGCCTCTAGGCAGGCTGCTTCTGTGGGCCGGCCTTTGCAGCAAAGACGGGTGGCCCAAAGCTCCGGCCACAGATCACATCACAGGGAAAACCACTCAAGAGCTGCAAAATCTGCACAGGCTGTTGGCACTTACCGCGCGTCCTGTGGCAGCATCGAAGGCCTTATAAACGGTTCCAAAACCCCTAGAAACAGAAGGGCGGCAAGAACAGAGAAGCCGTTCAGTGCTGAGAAGCAAAAGGCAGCCCAGGCAGGAGCTCTCTTCTGCTTGAAGTGTCTCTAAAACACCGGGCTTCATCTACTTCTTCAGCCAATGGCACGGCAGCCCAGCAGCCCTCTGCTGTGCAGTGTGTGCAAGAGAAAAGCTGGGTCCAGCAGGAGGAAAAAGGGCTGCTACAAGTCCCAAATGTACACACTAGATTATGGATGGGGGGGCTCTTCTTTGCCTTTTCCTTTTTCCTTTTGGTGTCTGTGCCTGTGGTGTGCCTTTCCAGGCCACGAAGCACACAGTCCTGCTGGGCTTTCTCACTGCTCTCTTGATTCTAACTGCCAAACTCAGGCAACACCACACAGCCTTTTGTATTGTCCTGACCACTGGATATTGTTTGCAGCAAGATGCTGGAAAGAAAACAGCTGTTATCTGACAGCTCTCAGGTGGGAAGCTGGTCCCTCAGGTTTTTCTTCCTTCATCAGTGCGGCCGTATTACTCTGACACATACAAAACCATGTTTCCCGGGAAAACAAGCAAACTGGTGCCACACGCGTGAGGGACAGGAGGGCTTCCAGGCGCTGCTCCTTGTGGCAGGCAAGACATTGTCAGCATCCAGTTATCTTTGATGGTGCCTTGCGATCAGTACTGAGACGGTGATCAGTCCTAAAGCCAGGCTCTGAAGACGCTTGCAGCCGGCCTGACTTCCCACTTGACATCGCACCACCAAAATACCTGGCCCACAGCTCTGTAGGAGAAAGTGCGGCTGCACTCACCCACTGCCAATACGCTTCCGTCCAGTGTATTTCTTTTCTGGATCTCCCGCTCTCACAACTCTCCCTGAAAGAAACAAAATGCAAAGAAGCAAACTTCAAAACAGAGATGCCAGCTTCCAGGAGCTCTGAAACTCAGCTCCGCTCTCTGGGGCTCTGAGCCATTTATGGTCGGTTGGCTAAGGGGAACATCAACAGGAACAACAACAGCAGCCCCCGCAAGACAGGTAGCTCTGTAGCACACACGGCCTGCACGGAGTCTGACTCGCCACACTCCTTTGCAGGGTTACCTTGAGAGGAAATTAAGCCCATGGAGAAACCCTCAGAGAAGACAGAGATCAGAAAAGAACAGGCACCAAGGCAAGTGGTTGTCATCTACAAACGGGAAGGAGGGCTGAAAAACCGTGAGCCTTCATTTTCTTGGGCATAAACACTCCTTGGTGAGATTCAACAAAAGTTGAAGGCTTCCAAAGATGAAATGCACTCTGGGATGTGGGGTGAATCTTTATCAACAACTACTTTTTGCCGAGCAGGAAGAATATTGCCAAGTGCATTCCAGGACAGGAGGGGACCTTCTCTACCTCTCAGCAGTTTGCCTAAAGAATGCCTTGCCGTGTTTAGAGAACAGCAGCTCATGCTGTAACCTAGAGCAAAGGCTGTAAGAATTAGGAGCCTCTGCATTTATGAGCAGGCTAAATTCTGAAGACCACTTTACCCCTTTCCCCTTTAGTGAAGAACTACAACTCCTTGTCTTCAGCCTGGCCTGCAGCAGTCACTAGCACTGGACTCGGCCTCTTGAACATCTTCCCAGATGGGCACAGCCGAGACGGGTAACTTGGACAGCGCCGCTCCTCAGGCGCCAACGTGCCACAGACAGCTGCCCAAACGAGATGCTGATCCTTTCACGAGTCCAGACAAAGCTGCAGCAACGGAGCGACAGCTGAAACCTCCCTCCTAAGGAAGGCTCCAGCCTCTGCAGTCGCATCAGCTGTCAGCGGCAGGGCAGGTATGACAAAAAGCTTGGCAAAGCCCACAAATGGCCACTGACAACCACTGTGAAGAAGCCGGAGCCAGACCAAGCCCCATTACAAGCTGTGGATACCCCTCACGACACAAGGTGATGGTCTTTGAGTTCAGACCCACGGAGGAGTAGATCAATCCACCCTTTGTCCCAACAGCCGATGGCAGACACTAAGTAAACTGGGCTCCGTTGTGTACCTGACCGGTTATTCTCTGACGGCACTGCGCTGCCAGCTAGGACCAGCTGCACGCAGCAGCTCTGTTGCTTGTACTGCAGAGTCACCAAGGCCTGGGTGTGCTCTCCTAGAGTATGACCGGTGCAGGGATTCAGGCCAATGCTTAGTATTCCAAGAGCATTTACCGGCTGGGCATTAGCCGTGACAAAGGGCTCGGTCCCAGAGGAAGACGCAGCAGACGGGCTGCAGGCTTCCTCCTGAGCATTGTCGGCAGGGCAGTTTTGTCTGACCATGCCACATAGATGTGTCTTTTCAAGAGGTGTCTGGTGTTCTTTTCAAGGAGGTTGGGCGAACCAAAAAGGAGGATTCTTATCAAAACCAACTGTAGAAGGAATAGTAGAAGTCCTGCCCGTCATAAGAACAACCCCAGTCTGAAACCAGCCAATCAATTTCTCGGCAGTATTTTGTCTCCAATGACTGGTGACGAGTCGGGGGTCTAAAGGGAGTCCAGGAAGCCAACTGTTCTGATCACATTGGCCAGGACTAACACACACGCTCTGGTCATTTGCTAGGTCACAGCCTCCTGCCTGCTTGGGAAACAATCCCCGCTTTTTGCCTATACTGCTCGGGGAAGCTCGGGCACAAACCCACCCACTCTAAGCTGGCCTCAAAGGCAAAAGTAATGCCCAAAGTGCTCCCTGAATTTCTCCAAGCCCACAACGGCTTTTCTAGGGAGTCCAAAATGTCTGTCTGACACCAGAGTGAGGAGGAAGACGTGTGGTACAGCTCGTGCCGAGGCACACACGCAGCACTCTGCTCCAGCGCACAAGAAATCCACAGGACGTACTCAGTAGCTCCAGGCACTGCTTTTCTCTCTCCTGGCTTGAGCGGGACGAACTGCTCGTGCTCGAGTTCTCAGGCTGCGGAGAGGAGGCTTCTTTGGAGGAATGCTGCCTGCAGCGGCAGAGCTGCCTTCATCTGGGACAAGAAATTGGTTGGTGTCAGAAAGGTGGCTGGCAGAGATGGCTCAGACCGTGCATTTTGAAGGCAAGCCCTTAGGAAGAGCACAGGTGTTAGGCTGCAAGCTGAGCATGACTGTGAAAGGGAAAGAGCAGCTTTAAAGTCACCCTCTTCTGAGGACTGCATTCACCATGGACAGGACAGCTTGCTCAGCATCCGCGCACGTCGCCTTGTTCACCTGAGCCAACCCCTCAAAATACAAAGCGAGCACTTTGTGGCCCAGCAGAAATACATGCAGGTGATGGCTGGCCCCACTGGGCAAAGCACGAGCCCTGCTGCCCAGGGCAGCCGCTGAGATTCAGCTGCCCAGCAAGTGTCCTTGTGAGCAGCTGCGATAGAGACCACAGAGCATGGCAGTCAGAGTCATTGCCCCCATCCACCTGCTGCTCTGCAGGGGAAAGGTTGAGAAGAGGAGAGACCACTTGCTGCATGGCTGCAGTGCCTACTGCTCTTTCACTCACCTGCTTTGTTCAGCCAGCCTTTACTGCCGCTGCATCTTCTGCATCCTTTCCATTTCTTCTTTGCGCCTCTTCTCCATTGCCTTCATCTTCCTCTGAGCTTCCTGCCACTTGTCCTTGAAATGTTTCAAGAATAATCTGACTGCGCCTGCCATCAGACTCAGATTTCCTCTTTTCCAGTCTCATAAGCACTTCCATGCAGCCACTTCCTTCTGCTTCTCTACCCCCAGCTTTATCCCTTCCATCCTTGCTCTTCCTCCCGGTGCTCACCGCTGGAGCCTTCCAGGCTCGGAAGCACTTCCAGTGCCTGCGGTAGTCCTTGCCTCCCTTTCCTGAGAGCCATAGTCCGTGCCTCCGTTACCGCCCTTTCCTCTGCTACCTGGCTAGTCAGGGTCACCTGCCCATTCTCCCGCTCCTCATGCAGCTCCTGCCTCAGCTGCTCTACCTGCTCCTGGCCTTGCCTTCCATCTCCCTGCAGCCGGCGCACCTTGGCCAATACACCAATCCTCTGGCACTGGAGCTGCGCAGAAATGAAGACCAGACAGCTTAAACGTCCACACGCCACTTGTGTGACAACACAAGATTGCTGAGGTCACACTGGCCAAAAGCATTTTCTTCTCCTTCTTGTCTTTACCAAGGGCCAGCTAAGACACAATCCCATCCAGACAGAGAAGCAGTGTCCAGAGAAGCAGTGCCCATAAGGAGCCCAGAGGAGTCCAAAACAACACACAAACTCTCTTTTCATACTCTCTGCCTCTTGATTGGCTCTGCTCCATATCTTTTCTTATTCAGCCTGCATGATGACAACTTCCTGCTTCATCTTAAGCAGCCTTTTCTCCCGCTCCCTCTGTACCTCTGCCAGGAAGTTTGCCTGTAGCTCCAGCTGCTCCCGCGCCTCCAAACGCTGTTGTTCCAGCTGTCTCTCCTGATGACGGGAAGAGACACATCCAGATGAAGCCCCAGCTATGCTCCCCAAAGGAAAGAATGCAAGCGTCATCCCTTCCACAACCCCCCCGCCACCGAAGAGTTCACAGCAGTGGCTTTGTGCCCTCCAGCACTCCTGTCCCCACCAGAAACTTAGGAGGAGGGTCAGCAGGTGCAAAGAAAGGAGATGCCACCTTCCTTCCCAGTTCCGATGGCTGCCTGTTTCCTGGCCCCTCTCTCCTCAGGATTTCTGCCTCTTCTCAGAGGCTCTATTCTAAAAGTTCCTCTGCCTTTCGGTCAAGGAAAAGCTGCAGGTGGACTGCAGGACGAGGAGGAGGCCAGCACCCCAATGCCCTAGTCACGAGACAGGCCAACAGCTGAAGTACCGGCAGCAACACGGGTATGCCTGTGGCATATGCTTCAAGCCCAAAGGGAAGAGCTCTGTCCACTGTGGAAGGACAGAAAGCAAGGAACCCCGCTGCTGGCACTGCACTTGGCCGCAGGGTCAGGGTCAGCAGCCGTCTGCTGCACGGCACAAGGCTGTGGGGAAGATCCTGCCCCTTCACTGCCGTGCTTCCGGGCGCTGGCCACCCAGCCTCCCGGGAAACTTGGCTTACGCCCATCCTGGATTTGCGGCTGCACGTCCTCTCCGACTACCCCGCTCTGGGTCCTCACAGGCCTGCAAGTGTGAGCCCTTGAAGCCCTTGGCTGCCTGGCCCAGCGACGTGCAGCCTACAGCAGATACTTGCGGCCATGTCACATACCCAGGCGGCTCTTCTGCTAAGCCAGCCCACCAAGCTTGCCTGAAAACTTCAGGTACGTATGGTTTCTTACCAAGTTTGCCTGGAGCTTCCTTGTTTCCTCTTCCCGAGCAGATTGCCAGAGTCGGAGAGCCTTGCTGTACTGCTCTCCTGCCCAGCGGAGCTGTTGGGCCATTTCTTCACGCTGCTGCTCGTGGAGGCATCTCACAGCTTGCAGCTCACCACGAAGGCGCCTCACATACCCTGCAAGCACGACAACCGGCAACAGTCAAGAGACGACACAAGCAGAGCACTCTCCTGACCTTAAGCCCTTTCAGTCCCAGGCAAGGAGGGACCTGCCCCCAGCTCCTTCACTCCTCAGAAGCCCTGCAGACAGAGCCGGCTACGAAGCAACTGCGCTAGGCAGGGCGATCACCAGAAACAAAGCGCACGAGACTCTCACCGAGTATCGCCTCCTTGGCCCGCCTGGCTCTGTCAACTTGGCCTTCCAGATGGCTCCTGGC